>NW_024063697.1:0-10696 GCF_009727055.1 Benincasa hispida | reverse complement strand
TTATTTTATCAACGCAATTTACTTTAACGCATTTTATTTACAACGCAATTTACTTTTCATCGCAATTTACATTTCTGTCAAACCAAATTTTTTATTCTTTATGATAAACCGGTCGCATTTACCACATTAGTATCGCATCTAAACAACATTAATCCTTGTGTTCGACCTCAGGTCAATCTGAGAAACTTGTGTTGGAATTATACTTGGTTCTAGTGCAAGAAAACTTGTGACACGCACTACATCATCACATACTACGAAGCATATTATCATCATCGCATACACCTAGAATGTAGTATCGCAACAATATCTTTATTGCAAAACACTGGAGCACATAGAGAATTATCATTTTCATTCATTAGCGCATAATAAAATATATAGATAAAAAGATAAAGATATATGAATCTCGTTTATCACATATCTTCCATCTTCACCTTGTGTAGGCTTGTGGCCAATGCATAGTCTTCACAGCCCGCACACTGGCCAGTGTGCATGCCTAGCCTCAAAGCCTAGGGTGCCTCGCCCATGCCTTGTGCTCAATGCTTACATTCCTTGTAGCCAACTTGTAGTCTACCATTAACACCTTTCCTTGTGTCTACCATGCACCCACACAACCTCAAGAGGACTTAGCTGCCGCATATCGTTATTAACACTTATCTCAGATCTAAGTTGCCATTTTGAGACCCACGAACAGAGATACAGGTCATGAATGCGATGTGATCGGCACAAATTGATCTAAAATGAAGGATACCCATGAGCATAGCCGATCTGGTACCAGCGGCGGATCTATAGTAGTTCGCAGTCGGATCTGGACGATTGGAGGGGAGGTAGCGCAGATCAACAAAGATTTGAAGAATCTGGAATTGCACACGGTGGAGTTTTGCGACAGAGGCTTGCTGGAGAGAGAGGAATCAAAGGAAGGATTCAGAAGTGGAAGGGGAAGAAGGAACTGAGATCTTGAACGACGGGATCGGGGTCAATGGAGGAGAGTGTACACCAAATTGGAGATAGATCTGCCTCCGTCGATGGTGGATCGAGTCGAGAAGGTAGAGAAGGTTGGGCGGCCATAGAAAACCCAAATTTATTGCTCCGATTTCATATCAAGTTAGGCAAAATGTAAATGAATTGGAGTCTTCTTCCTTCTCATTAATGAAGCCTAATAATATATAGCTATAATATATCAAGGGTACAGAAGTAAAATTAGAATAATACTCTTATATCCTATACACCCTAATATTAAATAAAAATGAGGGTTTTTTTTTTTTTTTTTTTTTTTTTTTTTTTTAAAAAACACCTTTTTCTCATATTAGTCCAATCGGACCATTAAATCATGGATGTTACCTAAAATAAATTATTGAATTTAAAACCTCAGTAAGTCAAATACAATCTAAACACAAACTAACTTTGGGTTATTGCAATATAAAATTCTCTCTTCTATATAATAAATGGGAGTGTGCCCCTTCCTTTGCAAAATAGCAGCATAGAATCTCAAGAGTAAATAGAAATTTGAGTGGAAATGTTGCATGTAAATGGAGGTATGGGAGATACCAGTTATGTCAACAACTCACTACTTCAGGTTACATTTTATTTATTTATATATTTTGAGTATGGTTATATATGTTTCTTAGTACTCTAACATTTAAGCTCAAATTTTCATGAATGAATTCTTGATTAAGAATTGTTTATTCGTTTTTTTGTTAACACCAAAATTTAATTTTATGAGTTTTAATACACAGCGAGAGATAATATCCATGACTTGCTCAATTGCAAAGGAAGCCATTACCAATTTCTACCATCAAAACTTTCCAACTTCCATAACAATAGTAGACTTGGGTTGTTCTTCAGGATTAAACACTCTAATAGTTGTTTCCAATCTGATCAAACAAGTAGAAGAGATTCGTCAAAAGCTTCACAAAAAGCCTTTGGAGTATCAAATCTTCTTGAATGACCTCCATGGAAATGACTTCAATGCCGTTTTTAGAATATTACCAAGCTTCTTGGAAGATTTAAAGACCCATATTGGAGGAGATTTTGGTACATGTTTCTTCAATGGTGTGCCAGGTTCTTTCTATGCCAGACTCTTTCCTAGCGAAACTGTGCACTTTTTTCATTCATCTAGTAGTCTCCATTGGCTCTCTCAGGTGGGTTTAAACATATTTGTTTATATTTTAAAAGAAAATAAAATTTTGCTTTGTGAGATTTGAATTTATTGATTCAATTGGATCTTAGAATTTTCAAACTCAATATTTTAGCCCATAAGATTTTTTAGAATGTCTTGGTATCGAACTCTCCCAATAACCAAGTATGGAGGTCTCAATATAATTTGACCCTATAATGTAGATGGATGAGTTACATATAAACTATCCAATTCTAATGATGCCTCATATTATCTGATTTTCTCTTTAATAATAAAATTGATCTCTTCCTCTGTACGTCCTCTAACTCTTTGACATACTCTTTCATTTGAATGAATGCATCGCTATTGGTATCCCGATATGAGGAGGGTGTTAAAGAGGTGTCAAAGTAGTTGAAATATCTTGATGCAACTCCTAATCTTATTATCTTTAATTTAGTATCTTGTTCAATGAAAAAATTGATCTCTTCTTCTATCCGTAAACATAACTAACACACCGTTAGTTAACCATATAAATCTTTATGACAATTTGATGAGTATTTACTTACTTTCTTGGAATATCAACGGGTTTAAAATATAATCTTGCCTTTTGGTTCCGGTTGTTTATACGTTTGTCATTCCATTTCTGATAGGTAAGTCTAGCTTAATAGTTCTGTTTTACTATTTTTGGACAAACATGCCATAAATATATTAATTCTATATATGTTAGGTGGTTGCTGTGACAATGATGCATTTATTATTATTATTTTATATCTTTTTTCCCTTCTTCCCCTCTTCTCTCCCCACTTTGTCAAATATATTATTCTCTCATCGACTCAATTAGAGAATATCAAGTGAATATTATTAATGTCACGTCATTTTGAAAATAATTCGAAAAGATTTCCAATCAACCCTACGTATCACAAAAAATGACCAAAAGTGTCGAATGAGATTCTGACGCTAAAATGTGGAGTTTGATAACTTTCATCCCATGTCATAATCATTTTGATCATATTTGATAATTATTTTATTTTTTATTTTTATTTTTAAAAATTAAGATTATAGACACTATTTTCTCTCTAATTTATTCTTTTATTATCTACTTTTCACTCATAGTTTAAAGAACCAAGTCAAATTTTGAGAACTAAAAAAAAAAAACTTTCAAAAAGTTATTTTTATTTTTAGAATTTGAGTAAGAATTCAGTCATTTTACTTAAATAAGATGCAAAAGTTGTAAAAAATGTTGATGGAATATGATTAATTTTCAAAAACAAAAACAAATAATTAATTAGTTACCAAACGAGGCCTTCATTTTTTGTTTTTTGTTTTTTGTTTTTGATTCTTTGTTTTAAAAACTTAAGCCTATTTTCTCTCTATTTCTTACAATGATTTTCATATTTTTTTGTGCACAATGGTTAAATTCATAACCAAATTTCAAAAACAAAAACAAAATTTTCAAATATACTTTTTTCAGTTTTCAATTTTTTTACTTATTTTTAAATCATTTGTAAAAAGTAGATAACAAATGGAGAAATTTGAAGGTCAAAATAATGTCTATAGGCTTCATTTTCAAAAACAAAACCAAAAAACTAAATAATTGTCAAACGGGGTATTAGTAATCCAAATGCAACAAAATTTAAACGAAAAGATCAAAAGTGTTTTTTTCTTCCTCAGGTTAGTGTGAGATTGTTATAGCTTTCAAAATAATTCTTGCAATCAATTGTGACATGAAACAAAAATAGTGTTTGATAAATTTTAATTTAACTTAAAAAAAAATACCGAAGTGTTTGATAAAATTAATACAAAATTGTTATAGAAAATTGAAAAGTGAATAGGCGTAAAAGAAATAATATATTTTTCAAGGAAAAAGAAATAATATATTTTTCAAGGAAGTTGAATTCAAAAGGTGGTAAGTTAGTAAATAATTAAACTCTTAAGATTCTTTCACTTTTTACTCCCATAAACGCAATCACAAATGGACCTCATTCTGAAACCCTCTTGGTTGTATACAAACATATTTGTACTATATTTTATATCTTTTTTTTTTTAAATGTACATTAGTATATACTATGGTAAAGTTATATTGAATATTGCAGGTTCCTATGGGGATACAGAATAACAAAGGAAACATTTACATAGGTAGTACAAGTCCAAAGAGTGTGGCTGAAGCTTATTATAAACAATTTCAAAAAGACTTTTCAATATTTTTGAAGTGTCGAGCTGAGGAATTGGTAATGGGTGGACATATGGTCTTAACATTAGTAGGAAGACTAAGTGAAGATCCATCAAAATCCGGAGCTTATTATATTTGGGAGCTCTTGGCTTTAGCTCTCAACACCATGGTAATTGAGGTAATATCCACTTTTTTAATATTTGGGTGTCAAGGAAACTTATACGATATTAAATCCTAGGTAGGTGACCACCATGGATCGAACCCATGACCCCACTTGGCTCTTTGACCTTGTTTGATGTTTCTATTACCACTAGGCTAATTCATGATGGTTCATGTTCAAGATTCTATTAAACATAAAATTTTAATTTATATCTATTTAGAACAATTAATTTTTATAAAATTCGAATTTGTCAAGGACTTAAAAATGGACTTATTATATATAAATCGGAGATTTAAAGATCTTTTAGATACTTTTGAAACACTAAGAATCAAATAGACATAAATATGAAAGTTCAAGGAAAAAAAAACTTGAAATTTCACCCGTTTTTTGCCTCCTTTATGTGGTTTTTCCCTTTTTCTAGAGTATAATTTGGTCTCTCTAAACTAGTGTTTATTTAACAAAGGAAAAATTAGTATTTATTTGGTCTATGAACTTTAGAAATTATATATATGGTCTTTGAACATTAAAAAATTTATGATAGGTTATTGAAGTTAAAAAAATATCCAATGTCATTGCGAGATTATATCTATTTGGTCCTTAAATTTTAAAAGATATTTAATAGACCCATAAATTTTCAATTTTGTGTTAAATATATCTTTGACCTACTCAATCTTTTTTAAAATTTGTTGTCCTAATAAACACTAAACAAAAAGTTTGTTTTGTTATTAAGCATAAGATTCAATTTTATATATCTATATATCATTTCATTTTTAAAAAAACAGTTGAAATATGTGGATAACCGAAATTGAAGATTTAAGGATCTATTTGTTTAAAAATCTTTGACAAGTTAGGAACATTTTTTCTGAAAAGTTCATGGAACAAATTGGCAATTGATAAATTTTTTCAAGTTTATTAAATATGTTATAATCCAATACATTTTGTTATTAATTCATTAATGTATAGGGAATTGTGGAAGAGAAAAAGGCAGATTCATTCAATGTTCCATTCTATATGCCATCACCAAAGGAAGTTGAAGCCGAGGTTGTAAAGGAAGGAAGTTTCATCCTCAATCTATTGCAAGTTTCAAGCATTAACTTAAACGTTCACAAGACTGAATTAAGCTCACTAATTAAGTCTATGGCCGATACTGATGGCTATGATTTTGCCAAGTGTATGCAATCTGTGGCTGAACCACTTTTGATTCATCATTTTGGAGAATCCATTGCCGAAGAATTATTTTGCCGACACAGAAAGATTGTTACTGATTGCATGGCAAGAGAGGAGATTATGGAATGTATCAACCTCACTATCTCCTTAACTAAAATCAAATGATCCAAAGTTGCTACAAATTAAATATGCCATGTGATTCAATCATTGAGATGTTGAATACAAGGCAAATATCGGATTATCATAATAAAATAATCTCCAACTTTTTATTTCGCTAAATGAAAAATAAATGATTTTATATTCGGATTTTAATTTACGATCATACTAAAGTTGTTACTATTTGTTTATTTTTCTGTTTTTGTTCTCTGTCATGTGAGTTACAATATATAAAAAAATAATAGGAAAGTACCTATCACATGTTAATGAATGTCACGAACTATGTCAACGCAATTACAAAAATATTCACCAAACAAAAATAACACCAATTTTAGTAATTTTTATTAATTGAGGGCATTTTTTGAATTTCTGGACTTAAGTGTAATTGCGGGAATTTAACTATTGACGTTGAAATTATTCAATTTAGAAATTAATGGATTGGCGTTGAAATTATTCAATTTGGAAATTAATGGATTGACGTTGAAATAATTCAATTTGGAAATTAATGGTAGGAATTAATTTTCATTTTGGAATGAAGAGGTGTTTCAATTTAATATTTAATTGGAGGGAAGTTATGGAAATTGGGCTTTTAATGGCATACAAATTTAATTTGAAATTAATATCAATAATTAATTTCATTTTGGAAGGGGGTTATGTCACACAAGTGTAATTGAAATTAATGTCAAGAATTCATTTCATTTTGAAAGGGGGTTATGTCACACAAATTTAATTTGAAATTAATGTAAATAATTAATTTCATTGTAGAAGAGGGTGAGTTAAATTCTTTGTGAATTGAAAATTTTACGGGAAAAAATTATTAAAATTTGGAAGCATGGTCTGATTGAAGGAAAATTTTGGAGATTAGAATCTTGAGGGTGGTTGTTGCTACGGCTTCGTTGGGATATAAATTCAAAGATTGATTATTGAAGACTGTCGCTTGGATCGATATCTGAATCTAGTATCGAGGTAAATAATCTTACTACTGGAACTGCCCTAATGCCAGACAATGATAATTATGATTTATAGAGGATCATTAGTTAACATGATATTCATGTATGCCTTCATTGACTGAGGTTTGAAAGAACTAGAGTCAGTTATTAATAATTATGATTTAATGAGGATATATTAATGGTGTAATGTTTATATATGCCTTGCTGGCATGGGGGTTTAAAGACTAGATGCGAATGGAGATGTTTGAATGCTACAATGATTTGAGTATATTATTATTCTTGGAGATCCTACTGAATCTGGGGATGATGAGATGTATATGAATGTTATGGGACTAGGACGATGAGATATATATGTATGTTATAGAACCATGATGATGAGATGTATATGTATGTTATGAGACTAGGATGACTGGAGGTATATGTATATTGTAGAGCCATGATGTTGAGATGTATATGTATGTTATAGAACCATGTTGTGATAATTTTGATGTTGAGACTGTGGTAGTGTCTGTACTAATCAGTTAGATGTCCACTAGATATTGTGTTTCCTTCGGGATTCATCAGATATTGTGTTCCTTTGAGATTCACCAAATTGTGTTTCCTTTGGGATTCACCAGATTGTGTTTCCTTCGGGATTCACTAGGGGTTGTATTTCCTTCGGGATTCACCAGGGGTTGTGTGTTCTTCGGGATTCACCAGGGGTTGTGTTTCCTTCGAGATTCACCAGGGGTTGTGTGCCTTCTGGATTCACCAGAGGTAGTGGTTATACTTAACTACAGTAGGGTAGAAACCAGTTTTTCATGTATGTATGTGTCCCATGAGCACTAGAGAAGTTTTTATGTTCCACAAGAGGTAGACATCTAGAGGACATAGATGCTTCGCCCGACCTCAGTAGCAGGGTTACTTACTGAGTATTTTATACTCATTCTTTCTCATATTGTTGTTTCAGGTAAAGGTAGAGATGCACCAGTGATAGACAAGGAGAATTAGTGATCAAGTCACTGGGACCACTTTTATGCTTCCGCTCATGATATTTAGATTTCTTTTTATGTTTTTCAACTTTTAGTTTTGATGTTTGAAACTTACTATTAAGATTTGTTTTTCAGACCTATTTATTATCATTTATGATTTATGGGTACCTGATGCATTATTTTATTAAGTGAAAATACAGATGATATGTGTTGATGGATAGCATTGTGCACACAAGTTTCCCCAACAGAATCCAAGTGTAAATTCCTCTAAGTTTCCTGGTAAGTCTAGGGTCGAACACAGGGACTTGTAAAAATAGTTGCGTTGGAGATTTTTATGAAAACTTGCGGTAACCAATGAAATAACAAATGTTGGGTGGTTGTTGCATTGATGAAAATAATAATAAATGCGACAGAGTTTGAAAAGAGTTGGTAAACGAAAAATACGATGAATATGCGGCGAACAGGTTGAGAAGGGTTTTGGCTAACACTTCCTAGGTTGCGTTCATGCTTTACGATCGTACAACATGCATACAATAGTAAACCACCTCTCGGCGAGAATACCATGGCTTCTAAGGCTAGAACGCATGCGATAAATATGCGATAAGTCTACAGAGTTTACACATAAACCTCTATCTCTATTTATGCGATGACAACATGACATTCACACAAATATGCGATCACATAATATCATTCCTATTCCTTGGATGCAAGCGATGCAAGTTGAGAACAGAGCCTATCTCTAAGTCCCTATCTCTTGTTTATGCAATCTAATCTTGCTCTTTCGAGACCAGATTCTAACCTAGCTCTCTCGAGACATTAGGTTCTTTCTTTAGATTCTCTCTCGAGTAACTCTAAAGGGGTAATTTGCAAAACATAAAACAAGACAATCGTAAGCAATGAACTTCCTAGATCATGTTAGCTTAGTTCCTCTCAACCCATTCAACTTGTTTAGCTACTCATGTGTATTAAGAGAGTGAGCAGAAGTAGAAATAAAACTTCCATTAATAGATATAAGATGAAGTACAAATAACAATGCAAGTATATAAGAGCCTGGAGCAATTTCTTGCCACCAGGCCGTTACACAGTTCTACTCGTGCTCAAAAGATATTCTCGCTTTCACGAGCTGCTCTTACGCCCAAGGTTCTCTCTCGAGCCACTTGGACGATCTCCGGCATCAACCACTCTTCTCTAGCTCCACCGTAAAATGTAAAAGAGAAGTATGAACAAAGGCGTGAACTTGTAAGTGATGAAGTAATTGATTTCTTAACCCTTTTGTGAAGAATGCACTTGGTATTTATAGGCATCAAAGATGAAAGGTGGCTTCTCTCTCCTAGTTGTACAGATGGGACAACTTTAATTTCTGACTGATGCGCTAGATAATTGTCTACCGATAAAGCTGGATGTACTTTGTGACCATTGTCGGCGGTCACTTATTTTGATTCCGATCTGCTGTCAGCTTTCTGACCCATCGATCGTAATAATCCTTTCGTTGAATGTGCCCACCATGTTGCGGTGATTCTCACGGGTGGATGTTTGCGAGTACGATCAACACACAAAATTTTGCGGTGAAGTTGCACTCTGACCAATGTATCCTATGATCGCATTCTTTGCATTGCGTTAACAACATTATTCTGTACAAAAATATAAAGATCAACTGCTCTGATGCATTGGAGCGCATGGTACCAGCACAATATTATGGAAATTTATGCTTGGACGCAATTTAACATATTCTATCAATCGGCAATCGCTAACATTGTTTGAAGAACTTAGCACTATGGTCCTGTGCATTTTCTGCTCATTAATCACAGCCCTCAGAGGATTTTAGAACAATGTTTTGGTTCCTCAAGCATAAGTTAAAGATTCTTTAGCAAAGTTAACCGCAAAGTTTTTCTTCTTAAGATTTCTCAAGAATATTTCGTTCAGATCCTAAATGCTAGAATTTCCTTAAGTCTTATTCAAATCTCTTCTCTAAATATTTCTAAGCTTAGGGAATTGCAAGCTACACTTTCAAAAGGACTCTTACTTAGAAATTTTGGAACACTCTTCGGCACGAGAGGTGAGCCTAGTATATTATTTTCACAAAATGCGAACAATATTTCCGACACTCGGGGTGTCAAATGATTTATCTATACAAAAATTTCTTCATTGCTATTTTTTTTTCTGACCTTACGCTGATGCGAGTCTTGCCTTCATTTTGGATTGCCCCCATGGATGTCATGTGGACCATCCCCAACTACGAGAAAATGCACTCGCTTTCTCAGACTAAAACTCAATACCAAACTTGGCAATGAGTTATGGTCATTTATTTTGTGTTGAAATCTTGGTGATCTACTTTCATTTTTGTTTAGCCCCCACGATGTGCCCATGGTGGACATCGAACTAGTAGTAGTGTATTTCACAACTTACTCTTATCAAACATGGATTCCCGATTGCGTGACAGTGAGTTACTTAATGCAATATATATATATATATATATTTATTTTTTTTGTAGCAAGGTTGGACAATACTACCCACCCCGAAATTTAAAATACGGCAATGGTCTTCATAGCCAAAGTTAAAATAAGTCATGTGCGATGGTATAGAATGCGTTGTAAGAAGAAAAAATTTAAAAGAAAGGCCTAGTAAACCCTCTACTTCAGAAATATTTCATGAGGTGACCTATCCTAAGCATTTACGTTGACTCTAGTATTAATGAAAGAGATAGAAGCATATTTTCAATCATTGAAATTCATACTTGGCAAAGAATACATGCGATAAACTATTACTTATCTACTTGTGTATATGTTTGCGGTAGTCAGCGGAGGATCGGTGAAAATTTTGGAAGTATATGCAATTGAGATAGTGCAAGATATTTGAAGTAAGGATAAGGAAGAGTATTCCCCCAAATTTAAAGCGTTGTTCGCCCACATTGGTATTGAGCATTCCATCTTGCAGCGATCATTCTTTATTGGGTTTGCGGTCATGGAATAATGATAAATGTTGTTTCGTGTAATATTTTCCACAATCCAG
>NW_024063696.1:0-5534 GCF_009727055.1 Benincasa hispida | reverse complement strand
CTAAAAAATTCCTTTCTTGTTTTGAAAAGAATGTTTACTCTTCATGCAAAAACAACTTGGTGCGTCTGTATGCAGTGGTCTAGTTTGTGTCATTTTATTAGAGATTGTTGATCATGGTTACACCCTTCGTTTTGGCTTGTTCCCACGGATGTCATGCAAACATCCAACTACGGTTGTGTGCCAATCTCAACTTCAACTCCTGATTTTTAGCTAAGTTTAACTTTTGCTAGTCAGAGGAGTTGTTTCTTATATTCTTTTATTTTTATCTCATTTTTTTATTTTCATATTGCGTCGTTCTTGGAAACCCACCTTCGACGGAAATTTAGAGATGCGCAAGGTCCTCATTGCGTTGTTTTGGACAAAATAGACAAAACACTTAGTCAAAATTTTGAAAAGAAGGTTTGAGTAGAGTCTTGAAGGATAAAAGGTAAAGCAGTACTATTGCTATGAATTATCTAAGTGTTTGTCAGAAAATACAAAGTGTGGAAAATGTTTCTAAGGGTATGCACATAATTCATCATGGTAGCTCAATGAATAATGCAAAAGAAAAGATAAAGAACATCGCAATAATTGACAAAGGATGATAAATAAGAGGCTAACGCATACGGAAAGAATTGTTACTCAGTTGCATTAAAAATTAACCAAGTATACAAAGAATGACAAATAACACAATACAAAATTTGAGCATGTACAAAGAATAAAGAAATAGCTTCTAGACATAGAAATAATAAATGAAATAAAAATAAAAGAATGATCACAAAAGAATTTGTAGATTTATTGAGGAGGAGGTTCAGGAGGAGGATTTTGTGGAGGAACACGAAGAGCTTCTTCAAAGTGCAAATGTTGCTGTAAGTGCGGAGGCACCATGGGACCATGGAGATAGGCTGTCTAGAAGTTGAAGTACTCATGGTTGCACTCTGTTACTTGTTTTTGGTTCAGGTGGATCGTATAGATATTGCATTGAATGTTGCTCCACACCTGCCTTGTCATCGCAACACTGCGTTGCAACTCTTCTTGTCGCTCTTGTACCTCCGTTATTCTCTGGCAGAAATAATCATGTTGATGAGAAAGAAGAGAACGCATATCAGCAAGTTCAGCAGCTAGGGTGGCAATGGTGGGCTGCGCCTGCGATGTTTCACCCTCAATGTTTTGGGGTTAGGCAGAAGTGCCTTCACCCAAATCAGGTGGGTCATCAACATGCGGCGGTGGAGAGGAAAATTGCGGTGAAGATGAAGGGGAGGATGAGGCTACTGGATATGCGTTAGGTGAAGCAGGAGCAAGAAGAAGGTTGGTGAAATGTTCGGGGAGTGGGGAGAGGGGTTCTGTAGGAGGGCTTGGAGGGCGAACTACCAAAGGTAAAGGATCCATGGGGAAGGTCTGAATCTTCTCCATCATCAATCGCAACCGTTTGTATTTGCATTGTTTCCTCCTCAGGTTGCATTGATTCTTTTTGTTGTGCTGACTCCCCCTTATCCACCCTTGCAGAGGTGGATTCTTTGTCGATTTTTGGGCTCTCAGCCCTCTTTCTCTTCTCCTCCTTCTTCTTTAGGCGCATCTCCTCCCGCCTGCGTTCCCTCTTTTCACTCGTTTTTCTTTCTTTCTTTTTGATTGGATGGGCTTCCTGATCTCCTTCAGCCCTTTTCTCCTTGATCTTCTTCTTCTTCTTCTCCTCAGCCATTTCAGGCTGCTTCTCCGCTATCGTTTCCTCCAAAGCAACCCTGATGGGTCCCTCATAGAATTCTATGTGAGTAGTTTCCTTAGGATCCGAGATTGCCAGAGCGCTCCTTCTCGAAGCTTCCTTCATCTCCTCCTCCGAAGGTAGTGGCTGATTAATAACCCCAACTTCGGGTAGCCCCCTTTTCCTTCTCCATATTACTAAGTATGCTCCCAAACACCTCGCTATCGTCTCTTCTCTTCTTTTCACTTTCAGAAGACAGTGTTGGGAGTGGGGCACTTTTTGTGCTCCGCCCCTCTTTAATGCAAAGTGGTCTGGCTGCTAAAGGCTTTTGCCGAGGTTTTCCGATGACTCGAGGGATGGGTTTTGGTTGGTCAGCGAGACGACAGCTTGCTACGAGGAATGCCGCCTCTCTTGCAGTGATTTGGCCTTGTGAGGGTGATGAAGGTAAAGAGGATGGATGGTAAGACTGATCGGCCAGGGATGTACTGAGTGAAAACGTTGGGAAAGTTCTTAGGGTTTTAGGAAGAAAACTCGGAAGTCTTTGTATGTAGAGGCGATTAGGGTTTTTTTTTTTTTTGCAAAAGACTCAAATAGACGACCTAAGAAGAAGGAGGCTGGAATTTAAAGGTTGGGCCTTGATGGGCCCAACGCAAACTCTGCGATGGCAGGCCTCGAGGTACTCAAAAAGCCTGTCGCCGTGCTCCTCACATTTATGAATCAACAGAGAAGTACGTCCTTTCGTCTGCGAATTCATCATGTCCTTGGAACCCTAAACGATTGGACTACTCTATTTGCAAAAAGAATTTGTCTTTGGTGTTTTATTCGGATGGACGCAAGGTTAAGAATCAACACAATGCCTCCATCAACGCAAATGCATCTTTGCAGAGGACGGGCAACAACGCATGTATCAGCGCAACACACCCCCCGGCTCAACGCATTTCTGGAGGACGGGCGCACTGTATTTCTACTAGCGCAACACTACCTCAACATAGTGCATTTTCACTAAGGACGGGTGAAAAATACATATGAGCGCAACACATGCCTCAGTGCAATGCATTTGGGTAGGATGAACGCAAAGTGTATCTTGTTGGCACAAGATGCACCCATCATCGTAATGCATACCGAATGTAGATTGTTATTATTTTTTTATTATTATAATTTACTTTTTTTTTTCATCAATGCAAGTCGCTAGGACTTTGCGGTAATCAATTTCTTTTAAACAATCATTCACCACAATTAAGGATAACGTAATTAATACAGAAAAGAAAGGAAATTAGACAGAGCAAGAAAATTAACGCAAGTGAATTAAATGAGAAGTAATTTCATAAAACAATAAAAACAAGTTTAAGGAAGCAATAAATAACAAAATTCATAAAACATTAAAGAAGGTATTTAAGAAAGCAATTAAACATAGAATTTAGAGATATGGACCGGAAGACATTTTTCTCATGATGAACGCAATCCACACCTCAGCAGGCGGTCAAGCTTACAATGTCGTCAAGGACATTGCTCCTTCCCGTGAGATCCTAAGGCTTCGAAATTTCTTGGCAGCATTCCAGGTGTTCTATTGCGTAGTTTGGCTGCCAATTGCCCAACTTGGATCTCCAAGTTTTTTATTGAAGATGCCTGCGACTGCATGACATCATCGTTCTTCTCAATATATTGCTTGAGCAGGGACTTCAATGAATTTCCAGAGGTGTTTAAGTAGGAAGGTTGGTTTTGCGGTTGTCTCTGATGACTCTGGTTCTAATTTTGAAGAAAAGGTGGAGGATTTCCTCGATTCTCGGAGTTGCTGTTCTGATGGTTACTCGGCCCCCCTTGGTTGTGATTTCCTCCCCAACTGAAATTAGGGTGATTCTGCCAACCGGGACTATAAGTGTAGGATTATGAATTGTTCTGGATAGCAAACACTTGCTGCGAGTTTAATGGACATATTTCTACTGCATGCCCCCTCCAGCACTTGACGCAAATTATTGCAGCCACTTATGCCGGTGTATTGGTTGCACTGAACTTTGAGAGAGGGCACCTTGATTAAGTTGACATCGTCTGGAGAAGAGAGGTTACCGCGGCCATCTGTGCGGCCAAAGTTGTCATTGTATCCGCAAGGACAATGGCATTGTCATTCTTCTTCTCTCGGAGCCTTTTCCTACGTACTCGTTGTCCACCCAGCCATCCGTGTTTCACGATATGCGATCAAGGATGACCTTGGCTTCTGTGTAGGTTTTATCCATAAATCCTCCCACTGCGGAGGCATCAGTAACGACTTGTGTTGATCTGTTTAGGCCGTTATAAAAAGTTTCCATCAGAATGCAATCGGGAATCCCGATATCCGGAAAATTTTTCACCAACCTTCTAAATCATACCCAAGCGGTGCTCAGAGTCTCGTTATCCATCTTCTCGAAGTTCAACACATCCTTTCGTCTTCTTGTGTTGACTGCTGGAGGGAAGAACTTTTTCATGAACCGTTCCTCCAACTGGTCCTAGGACGTTATTTCGCTTGGCTCCAATGAATGAGCCCACCTCTGGGGTTACGCCAGGGATGGAGAAGGTACTGCACATCTCGACAAAGCTGGTAAGATGGGCATGTAGGTCCTCACCTTGTAGACCTCTGAACTACCCCGTGTTTTGTATCATTTGGAGCATGTCCGACTTTATCTCGAAACGTGCATTCTCCTCAACCACTGGTCGTGAAATTTCAGGCAAGAAGTCATAGAGATTGGGCTCCGCATAATTCCTCATAGGGATATTGCGGTCAGCAGCAAGAAAAATGGGATCTTGCACTGGCCGGTTTACCTCTTGGTTTCCTTTGGATGCCTCATTATTATTGTTGTCTGCCATATTGACTCTTCTATGCCTTGCTCCGTTCTGGCGTGCCCTTACGCGAAAAGTACGCTCGATCTTTGGGTCAGCTTCAAATTCTGGATAAGTTCCAATACTTATAAACCGTCAGCCTGTTCTTCACATTAAACAGACAGTACAAAGAGATCTGTCCTGCAAAATATCACAAAAATACTCAACACTAACCGTTACCAATCCTCGAAAATGGCATCATAAACTTGTAACGGTAAATTTATATCTTTATGCATGTGGAAAAATATGAATGTGAATGAATGAACAAGTCCATGTCCCCGGCAATGGCGCCATAAACTTGTAACGGTAAATTTATATCTTTAAGCATGTGGACAAATATGAATGTGAATGAATAAACAAGTCCATGTCCCATGCAATGGCACCATAAACTTGATGATATAGATTTAATCTCTTTATCTACTCTAACGTATGGCTTGTGGATGCAATGAATGATGTGCTAAATATGCGCTAAAGTTCTTTTGTGATAAAGAGAATGTCTATGCGATACTACGTCTAAATATATGCGTTGTTAATGATATGCTCGTAGTATGCAATGGAGTAATGCATGTCACAAGTTTCCTTGTGCTGAAACCAATTATAATTTCAACGCAAGTTTCTCAGAATAATTCGAGGTCGAACACTGGGATTGTTTTCGTTAATGCGTTACTTTTGTGATACATGCGACCGATTTAACAATGAATAAAGAATTAGGTTTATACATGAATGTAAATTGCGATGAAATAAAATTATGTTGATAAAATAAAATCCTAAACTAATATGATACAAGATAAAGATACATGATACATGATACTGAGTTCGAGAACTGACTGTGAAATTGTACAAAGAATCTATGTATCTGATGGCAAGTCTTTATGAATGTAGCAAAAAGAGAAAGAATATATAGTAAAAAAATCGCAAGTTTGTCAATTGCGTTAAAGATGAAACTAAGGTTCCATTTTTCCTTGGCGTACACCTCTCGGTGATTGGCCGTGTTCCCATATCTCTA
>NW_024063695.1:0-1016 GCF_009727055.1 Benincasa hispida | reverse complement strand
TTCCAAAATGAAAATTAATTCCTACCATTAATTTCCAAATTGAATTATTTCAACGTCAATCCATTAATTTCCAAATTGAATAATTTCAACGCCAATCCATTAATTTCTAAATTGAATAATTTCAACGTCAATAGTTAAATTCCCGCAATTACACTTAAGTCCAGAAATTCAAAAAATGCCCTCAATTAATAAAAATTACTAAAATTGGTGTTATTTTTGTTTGGTGAATATTTTTGTAATTGCGTTGACATAGTTCGTGACATTCATTAACATGTGATAGGTACTTTCCTATTATTTTTTTATATATTGTAACTCACATGACAGAGAACAAAACAGAAAAATAAACAAATAGTAACAACTTTAGTATGATCGTAAATATAAATCCGAAATAAAATCATTTATTTTTCATTTAGCGAAATAAAAAGTTGGAGATTATTTTATTATGATAATCCGATATTTGCCTTGTATTCAACATCTCAATGATTGAATCACATGGCATATTTAATTTGTAGCAACTTTGGATCATTTGATTTTAGTTAAGGAGATAGTGAGGTTGATACATTCCATAATCTCCTCTCTTGCCATGCAATCAGTAACAATCTTTCTGTGTCGGCAAAATAATTCTTCGGCAATGGATTCTCCAAAATGATGAATCAAAAGTGGTTCAGCCACAGATTGCATACACTTGGCAAAATCATAGCCATCAGTATCGGCCATAGACTTAATTAGTGAGCTTAATTCAGTCTTGTGAACGTTTAAGTTAATGCTTGAAACTTGCAATAGATTGAGGATGAAACTTCCTTCCTTTACAACCTCGGCTTCAACTTCCTTTGGTGATGGCATATAGAATGGAACATTGAATGAATCTGCCTTTTTCTCTTCCACAATTCCCTATACATTAATGAATTAATAACAAAATGTATTGGATTATAACATATTTAATAAACTTGAAAAAATTTATCAATTGCCAATTTGTTCCATGAACTTTTCAGAAAAAATGTTCCTAACTTGTCAAA
>NW_024063694.1:0-1830 GCF_009727055.1 Benincasa hispida | reverse complement strand
ACATAGTCAATATCATCTTGTGTGTAAGTACCGAATGAACCTTTCATCTGTAGACAAGAAAATGGATCTTAACATATGACACTATAAATAAATTACATGAAATTCTTTGAAGTTGTATGCATACTATGTCTAGAATCGACGTACTCTTGGACAATATTATGTCACACATAAACCGCATAACA
This sequence comes from Benincasa hispida, assembly GCF_009727055.1. NCBI lineage: Eukaryota > Viridiplantae > Streptophyta > Magnoliopsida > Cucurbitales > Cucurbitaceae > Benincasa > Benincasa hispida. Next base: position 1,648 of record NW_024063694.1, on the reverse strand, counting down.
TAGTAACCTTATTCCACCACTCCTAGTTGTTTAGGACGTTGTGCATAAACATACAAAAAATATAGATATGGTAAATAAGGTACATATGAACTAATTTGTAACTCGCTTGCAATCTCTCTTAGACAATATTATGTCATGTGTAAACCGCATGACATAATGATCGCATTCCACCATTTCCCTCTCTCTCCTCTCTTGCAATCTCTCTCCTCTCCTCGCATTTCCCTCTTTTCATTGAAAAATATATAAGTGCATCTATTATACTTCATATCTTTGTACATCCCATCAAATTGTCTAATCATAATTTGACATGTGACAAATTCTTCTTATTCTTTTTTGAAATATTTTTTATGTATGTATGATGAGAATTAGATGTATAAAGATGTGTATCTTTGGATGCACCCAAGTATCATCCCTTGCAATTTCAATCTCTTTTATCATTTTTCTTGTCGGTCGTCGGCCCACCACCACCGTTGTACTCCTCACATCAGCTTTAAAACTAAAAATAATACTAAAAAAAACCTCAATGATGATGGACATCTTGATTGTACAAGATTCAGCCCTTCATAGTATTTTTTTTTTCTTTTTACAAACAAGTATTTGAGGAGAAGAAAGAGAACAATAAGAGGGGGAGAAGAAGAAGGTTAAGACGACGAATGGTGGCCGGCAAGGGAAAAGAGAAACGGGTGGGAGAGGGGAGAGAGGAGATTTTTTAATTAAATTTTTACGCAATAATATGGGTGCATCTTAAGCTACACTCATTTTTGTGTAGTGCTAAGTGTCCAATCAAAAGTTGTCATGTGATAAATTTTTATTTTTTGAAAATTTGTAATCAAAGGGAATGTTGCTAAAGATGAATGTAGTCTAGATTACACTCAAGTGCTACTCATTTTTTTACATGCCCTATGTCATCACCTCCATTAATAATTAATGATTTCAACCAAGCTGGACTACTTTTAAAATTTCAAGGACCTGGATTGTTCTCATTTGAAATTTATGGAATAATCTTAGAGAAATCTAGCTCGTGGGCTAAAAGTGTAATTTATGAGTTATTATTTTAAGTACATAGAGTTATTTAATTAAGATTAATTAGTATTAATGTACTACAATCAATATTTAATTTAGATATATTAATAGAAATTTATTACATACATTATCGAAATCATTTTAACAAATAAAAAATTTGTTGAAATGAGCATAGTTCAATTAATATCAATCATGTACTATCAATTTCGAGGTCAGAAGTTTGATCTACGCCCATATTTGCCAAGAAAAAGAAAAAGACAAAAGATAGATAATCTATTTTGAAAAGGAATATCATGTTTACTGGAATTATTAAATATTAACTAACTTTTTTAATTAGTTACTTAAAATTAGTTACATTAATTTGCATAAAATTTATGTAAAAAAAATCAATCTATATTCTAAACATTGTAGGTTGATTAATAATTGCAACCCTAAATTAATTATATTAATGGAACCCCCTTTTCAAATAGAATAATTTTTTGTTGTCTAAATAGAATAATTAAAAATCAATGTAGTAATAGTAAATTATATTAAAAGACAATTGAAAATTTATTTATCTCAAATTTATGGGCATCATCAAGACTACACCAACATTCTATCAGTTTCATGAAACAAATATCTTCAA
>NW_024063693.1:0-3225 GCF_009727055.1 Benincasa hispida | reverse complement strand
GTTTTCTACTTAAAATAAGTGTGTAACGGGTTTAATTAGGAGAAAAGTTAAATCGCCATGTTTATGTAATAATCTAAATAATTTTAAAATTGTCATAAATAACTGTATAATTGTCACCTTCTGGGGATCAACAATTAGTAAGAGTGAATGTAAAACTATAATGGTTAGGTATAATAGTTAAATAACCATATTGAATTCTAGAGTACGAGTAGAGAGGACCCCTAAAAGGATAAAAAGAAGAAGAAAAACCTTCGAAAGACTTAAATCTTGGAATAGTGAAGGAAAGAATATGAAGAACTGAAGGAAAAATATAGAAATTCAATTTGAGAAAATTATCGTGTGGAAGTTTGCACGGAGAATAAAACCATATTCACAGTAAGCTAACGATATTGGCTGAGCGAAGAAGAATGGGGAGAGAGCGAGAATCCAGTTGAGCAAGACTGGTTGAGCGAGAAGAAATGGAAGGGAGCGAGAGAATACGGAAGAGAGCGAGACTGGCTGAGCAAGCAGAATTGGGAGAGAAGCGAACCTGCCAAGACCAAGCTACTGCGAAAAGGCTGGAGAGAGCGGATCCTTTGCGAGAGTGGAGAAGTAAGGTTTTGAGCGAAACAAGTTTGAGAGAGCGAAGATTGTGAGCGGAAATGTGGGAGAGAGCGAGAGTAAGCCTGAACGCCTCAATCGAATGGCACGTGACATCCCGTGATAATCCCACTGCCCTCGCCTATGAATGAACGATCAACGCAAGCTTTTGGGCGATGCTACTTTGGATGCTTTGGGGTGGATATGCCATTAAAAAACCCTAACTTTCTAGATAATACAAACAAAGTTGAGATATAGTAGGAGAAAACGTCAATTAAAATTTATGGTGTCATTAAGAGGTTAAATGCAATCTTTTAAGTAGATTACTCAGCTTACATATCCCATAGAGAATTGTGTTGGATGCGTTTGGGAACGAAACACACATTGAACAAGGTGAAGTCAGCCTGCATTGTATAAAGGGAGAGATTAAGACACGTTTGCCATGCAGCCAAAGTAGGTGAATATCAAAACCACCAATAGGAAGGTTTTTGGACCCCTATAATAAGCCGTGGGGATTTTCAATTTTCAAACACAAATCATAAATTCGTTAAAAAGTGGGGGGAAGAATAGATGCATGGTAGTGGAAGGGTGAGAGAATGCCATTCATATTGAGACGAGGAGATCTCCTCCAATTCTACTTGAGCGTTGATGTAATTCCAAAGTCATATGAAGATAACGAGAGTCTAGTTTTCATGGTGAAGCTGGTACGAAGAAGAATCTCTATAGGAATTGGGATGGAGAAAATGGAGAAGAGATAGAGTGGGTCGAGCTATGAGGGTAAAGCTGAGTGCCAGTCTTGATTGTTTGGTGATTCTGACTAAACCGAAGAGGTTATGAGCTACAGAATTTTATGGTAGAGCTTGAGACATTTTAGAATAATTTTGTAGAAAAGTATCTGTAAAATAAGGCTTTAGAACTATTAGAGTAATACTAGAGTTGGAAAATTGGATTCTGAGATTCTAACGGGGTAAAAAGGGAGACGTGAGGTATAAAAAGGAACTATTAGAAGGCTCCGTAAGCGGTTATAGGTGAGTGGTTATAGTTTTGAACTAGTTTAACATAGAGTTGTGAGTATTGTATAGTTTTGATAAGTTAAAATATGTTTGTGATAGTTTTTGATAGTTAATATGTTGAGTTATGAAAGATTAAACATATGTGCGATAGAGTGTTAGGGTGGCTTTGAATAGTAAGTAGCATATTATGAGTATTTCACTTCAGTTTATAACTTCTGATATTGGGATATTGAGCGATCTGATAGATACAAAATACAGTGTTTTTGGATGATAGGAATGACTCATTGATAATTGGTTTGTGTGTGACTATGAAAACTAGCGATTATGCCCGGGATGTGGTTAGCATGCTTACACAAAAGGTGCTTGCAGGAAATTATGGTCGACTTTCGCATCGGTGGGAAAATTTTAGTGGCTTCAAGTTGCGGAACTAAATAGTCGGTGACGATCGACGGGAAATATAGGTAAGTATCTAAGCAAGAATACAGCGGATAAATAAAATGGTTCGATATGCACATTGGCGGGAATTGGAGTCTGGAGATCCGGGTTTCACAGAAAGGTAGTAGCTTATGCTTCTGGACAGTTAAAGAAGCATGAATGTAACTACCCTACACATGATTTGGAGTTAGCAGTAGTTGTGTTAGCTCTAAAGTTGTGGAGACATTACCTTTTTGGTGAGCGGTGTCATATATTTACTGATCATAAAAGTCTAAAGCATATGTTTGATCAGAAGGAACTAAACTTGAGACAGAGAAGATGGCTCGAATTGATCAAAGACTATGACTGTACCATTGACTATCACCCAGGTAAAGCAAATGTAGTAGTTGATGCTTTAAGTCGAAAAACTAGATCAGCTAGAGCTAGTATCAATTTAGTGAAAGGTACACTAATTCATGAGTTGTATATTGCTAGGGCAGCATTATCAATCAGTCAAAAAGGAGGTTTATTAGCTTCATTTCAAGTGCGTCCTACGCTCGTATAAGATATTCTACGTGAACAATTAAAGGATTTCGATCTTCAGAAGTTAGCTGAAGAAGTGGATAAAGGATTGAGGACGAACTACCAATTAAGAGCTGACAAAGTCCTATTGAAAGAAGGTAGGATATGCGTACCTAAGGACTTATCACTTAAACAAGTTATTCTAGAAAAAGCACATAGTTTGGTCTATGCTATGCATCCGAGTAGTACGAAGATGTACAGAACATTAAAAAGATCGTACTGATTGCCTAGTATGAAAAGAGAGATAGCAGAGTATGTTGACAGGTGCCTAATATGTCAACAAGTTAAACCAGAAAGAAAGAGGCCAGTAGGATTACATAATCCACTCCCAGTACCAAAGTGGAAATGGGAGCATATTACGATGGATTTCCTGTTTGGATTACCTAAGACACCAGTAAGCTATGATGGTATATGGGTAATTTTTGATAGATTGATGAAGACAGCTAAGTTTTTACCTTTTAAAGTAACTTATACGCTAGACCAATTAGCCAAGTTGTATGTTGATCTAATTGTGAGTCAGTTTGGAGTTCCAGTTTCAATTGTATCAGATCAAGACTCCAGATTTACATCAAAGTTTTGGCCTAGTTTGCAGAAAGCTATGGGAACCAAGTTATATTTTAGTACTGCTTTTTATCCA
>NW_024063692.1:0-1349 GCF_009727055.1 Benincasa hispida | reverse complement strand
GAGAAAACATAGTAAATTCTCATGCATGATTTCAGTAATGAGTTTTTAACTGAAACATAAACTTTTACAGTACTTGTACTGCAGCATAAACGTTTTCCAAGCGTAAAACATGTAAAGTTGTTTTAAACATAAAACAATAAAATCATTTCTCAAATCAAAGTACTTTATAACTGGTAAAATAATCCCAACACCAACTGCTAATCCAGAGAGAACCCTTTTACTCAGTCTTTGACTTTATTCACCTGTGGCCACATTAGGAACTACTGCTTAGATACTTTCTCCTTGTACTTCAGTATCGAGCTACTGGGATAACTTCTCCAACATACTTCAGTATCTCGTTGGCTTGGTACCTTCTCAAACGTACTTCAGTACCAATAGATACCTTTTCCTTGTACTTCAGTATCTAGTTGGGTGGATGCCTTCCCCTTATACTTCGGCATCGCATTTTACCAAAATTATTTATAAACAACTTTTCTTTTTAAAGCATGTACAGTATAACACATATACAACATGGATTTAAAGATGGTAACGCATGCTGGATAAAATCAACATATGTAAATAGTTTTTCAACAATAGGCATGCGTTCACAATACAATTCAGATCTTGCTTGGAAACCACTTTATAAAACTAGTAGGCATGAGAATTATTTTCGCAAACATGCTTTCTATAAAATGTTTGTAATCAAAACAGTTTAAAAACGTTTTAGTTCGAAAACATTTTAGCCACTCACCTCGAATTATTAGGAACTTTTCACTCTAGTAGCTCCTCGGGTCCCTTTTTCACCCCAAGAATCCAGATTTAAATTACAACTTAGATTACTCATAGATTTGAACCTTATTTGGAAATACTTCCTTCTACAAACTTATTCTAAAATGTCTTAAGAATCTTACCCTAAACTTTTAGCTCAGAATTCCTCGTGGTTTGGCCGAAATCTCAAAATCTTCAAGACTGGCTCAGACTGATCCGACAGTCTGACCCTTCTGCATTCTTCTCAACCTCCAACCCAGTTACTTTGAGCCTTTTCCTCCAACAGCCCTACTCTGAAAGCTAGACTTCCAGAGCTTTCAGATGGCTTTGGAATCACTTAAAACGTACGAGTAGATTGGATGATCTCCTTGTCCAAAATTGACATATTCCTCTAAACCCTCACTACCCTCTACTTTCTCTACGAAATTTATGATTTTTGTGTGATTTGAAAATGAAATCCCAACTCCTATTTATAGGCGTTCAAATTGCTCGTGGGATCGACAGCACCTACTTGGCTGCATGGCCAAATGTTTAATCCTCCCTTTATCAACGTAAGCTGACTTCACCTTGGTTCAATGTGTTCTTCCCAAACGCATCCAACA
>NW_024063691.1:0-1995 GCF_009727055.1 Benincasa hispida | reverse complement strand
TGCGCGGCAGTTGGCGTGTTGAATGCTATGCAATGGCATTAAACGATCATTTTCTTTTTGCACACGCTAAACGATCGGCTTCATGAATTAGACTATGGAGCTAAGTGATCGTATAGTAAATTGTTCGTGCTAAACGATGGACCTGCACGATAGTGTGAGACACTAAGCGATTGTGTAGCTTCCTTCGGCACTAGATGATGACACTATGCGATAGAAGGAAAATACTACACGATCGTATAACTTTGCTAAACGATCAAGGATTTATTAAACGATCTGGCAAAATGCAAGACAATGGTCGTCATTGCTAAATGATGAGAACCAACGAGATGTTGAACATGTGCAAGGGCTGCCGTTTCGATCGGTTCTTTTGTGGTCTGGTCTGGTTCAGCTTCGAATGGTTCTTGGCTGGTCCGGTTGAGACGGTTCGGGTCAGGTTCAAGCTACTTGATTTTGTTTTGGAGCGGTTTGATAGCGGTTTGGAAGCTATTTTGTAATAATTAGGTTTGGGCATTTAGCTTCTGTTCCAGAAAATCAGCCTCTGTTCTTATCGTCATTGAGCTTCAGTAGCTAAACGATCGTTTAGCTTCATGCGTTAGACGATGTGAAGAAAAGCTAAGCGATCATGTAGCTTTGGGCATTTATTGTAAAGGTATTCTGCGTTAGACGATCGTGTACCTGTGGGAGCTAAACGATGCGTTCAATTTGCTATACGATAGCATTAAGCAGTCATTTAGCTTTGGCTTGGGAAATAAACGATACATTGAATTTACTATACGATGGTACTATGCGATCGTTTAGCAACGATGCACTCTAAACGATGCGATGAAGTGCTACACGATAACTTGAGCGATCGTTTAGATGCAGAGCTAAGCGATCGTGTAGACGAAGTGCTAAGCGATGCATATAAGTTTCTATGCGATGGAACTAAACAAATCGCTTACCTACGATGCTAAACGACGGGATGATGTTCTATACGATGGAGCTAAGCGATCGTTTAGCTACGGCGGAAACTAAACAATGACATGCAGTGCTAGACGATGGTGTTAAGTGATCGCTTGGTTCTATAAGATAGAACTAAGCAATAGTTATGAAGAGCTATACGATAGCCCTGAGCTATCGCTTACTACGATCGTTTATCTTTGATCGGGAGCTAAACGATGCGTCGAGTTGCTATGCGATAGCACTACGCGATCGTTTACCTCTATGTGGCAGCTAAGCGATGCGTCGAGTTGCTATGCGATAACACTACGCGATCGCATACCTTTCCGCGACAGCTGGGCGATGTGTTGAATGCTATGCAATGGTATTAAACGATCATTTGCTTTTTGCATGCGCTAAATGATCGGCTTCATGCATTAGACGATGGGGCTAAGTGATCGTGTAGTAAATTGTCCGTGCTAAACGATGGACCTGCGTGATAGTATGAGACACTAAGCGATCGTGTAGCTTCCTTCGACACTAGACGATGACACTATGCGATAGAAGGAAAATACTATACGATCGTATAACTTTTCTAAACGATGAAGGATTTACAAAATAATCTGGCAAAATGCAAGACGATGGTCATTATTTCTAAATAATGAGACTTAGCGAGATGTTGAACATGTGCAAGGGCTGCCGGTTTGACTGGTCCTCTTGTGGTCTGGTCCAATTCAACTTCGAATGGTTTTTGGCTGGTCCGGTTCAGACTTGGCTGGTTCGGTTGAGATGGTTCGGGTCCGGTTCAAGCTACTTAATTTCGTTTTGGAGTGGTTCGAGCGGTCCAGGAGCGGTTCAGAAGCTGTTTTGTAATAATTAGGTTTTGTTTGCTTGTTTTTTCGCCAAAACTAAAACCATATCAGTGCGCGTTTAATTATTTATGCATTTGATATATGTTATAATTAAATAAATCTTATATGTGCATATAATATGCCATTTAGATTTAAAATCCCACCATAGAAAGCATGTTACATGCATTGAAAGTATGTTATAATTGTTATAATATATATTATGCAT
>NW_024063690.1:0-6299 GCF_009727055.1 Benincasa hispida | reverse complement strand
CAGTAATGTTTATTATCTTAAATCGCTCGAGTAATCCCAGCATCATTGTACTAACGCGTCGCACACCTCTCGGTGGTCAGCGCATGACTATATCTCTATAGTGCCATGGTTTGCGTCGAACATAAAGATTGTGCCCAATCTCTAGGAAACAATGACAAACTTTGCTTTTAGTGCGTTCCATCTCTTACCTTCTCAAGCAGTTTAGACGAGGCCTATTTAACTTATAGACAAGCCAATGTAACATCCCATGGCAGGCATTTGCTATAGCCTTTCACCCAAGCAAAGATGGATTAACTCAACTAATATTTCCGGCATAACGCACACCTCTCGATGGCTTGCCTTCAATGCGGTCCTATCTCTAGGCTACATGATTAAAGCATTCCGATTGTCTTTTGATAAATAAACGTTGAAGATAAAAACTATGATTAAGAGAGGAAGATGATGAAGAAAACGGCAATGAAAGAGTTTAAGATTTGCATTGATGCACAAAATATCTTAATATAACTTTAAAGCTAAAATGTAAATACACATAGGATTAGAAGAGAAAGGAAGGACTCTGCGTCAAGGCTGCCGGTGGTGCCATGGTTGAGTGTGGAATGTCTCTCTTCGAGCTCTATCTTCTGACGAATGCTCCGATCGTCAATCAGTCTGGGTTGTGGAGATGGAAAATTATCTCTCTGAAAATCTCTAATTACAACTTTTCATCTGTGATCACAAAACTTCTGCCTTGAGAGTAGAAATTTGGATGTCTTAAAATGAAGGTCCCAAGGGCTATTTATAGAGTTTTTGGACGCGAACAGCTTATAATGATGACGGTATGGGCTCACTGCTGCTTTTTAGTCACAGTATGAGCATTGTCACAATCGCCTTTAATCTTGTTGATACTGCCAAAGTATGCGTCGACTTTAATATTAGGCTGAAGTTAACAAACGGCGTTCTACCCATCTTGTGAATCTTCGTATTATGGCTATACTTAGTGTGTCGCAAATACTCCATTTTTGGTGATCAAAACAATTCCCATGCGTTGGATGTATGCGGATTACCGAACTTCCATGCGTTGGACGCATGTGATTAACCCGCAACTTCATGCGCTAGACGCATATTGATTACTGTATGCATTAATGGTTGTTGTGTCTCTACTTATTTTCATTGCAAGTCTTCTAATGCTCAATATGTTTAGTTAGAAGTAGGAATAGTCTGTACATCTATTAGACTTCTTTTTATTTTTCTTTTCATCGCCTCAAACGCATTGCTTCACAAGAATTATTGAGTGACAAGTCTCTGTGTTCGACCTCGGATTACCCGAGAAACTTGCGTTTTCGTTATACTTGGCATGAGCGTAAGAAAACTTGTGATAGGAATGCGTGGTCATTGCATATTAATTTAACGTATCTTCATTCTGACGTATGACCTCAGACGCATGGGTGCAAAATAAGCCATGTCTAACTCATGAATTCATGTACAGCCCCATTCCTCCATAATAAATAAAATAAAACAAAGTCGTTCCCTAAATTATCAACAACGAGTATTGTGAAAAAATAGTATCATCGTTTAGAAAATCAGTGCCTATATGATAGGACTGCACGATCACTTACATATACGATATTGCTAAGCGATCGCATACCAATTACACCGTCGTGTGCTATTATCTAAACGATTGTTTACCTTTTTACTAAGCAATCGTTTATCTCTCGGTATTTACTAAACGATCATATAGACGATCGCTTAGTTTTTCTACACGATCGTTTTGGACGATCACTTATCCTTTTCCTACACGATCATATAAACGACCGTTTATCTTTTCCTACACGATCGTTTAGACGATCACTTACTTTTACTACACGATCGTACACTTTACCTAAACGATCAAGAATATTGTCTATGCAATAGACGACCGCATCTTCCACTTGCTTGATCGTTCTGTACGGTCGCTCTTCCTCCTTCCCTCTACCAAATCCGAACAAATCCCACACTTTGGTTTCTCACTCTAAGAATACCGAGGGCTCTAAGTGGTGTTGTCTTCTCGATTCCTTCTGTTCGAGTGGTGACTGTTCGAGGTAGACATTTGGGCTTTAAACTCGAGAAATCTTCATCTGGTATGATTTCTTGATCCCTTTAGCATTATGAAAGTATATTTGAATGAATATATAGTAATTATGTCACAATTAATTGGAAAGATCCTCTTCGGCCCGTAGGTACACTTGAATAAGAGTTCCTTCAATTGGTATCAGAGCTAGGTTTTCTGATATTCGAATTCATTGCTGCAAAAGAATTGCAAATATGTTTTTGGTGGGTGCATTTCTACACTATTTAATCGTTAAATTGTTATGGATGTGCGGATTTATGGATGTTTTTGTGGATGTTAGCCTCGGTTTGTTTTAATTCTTTTACATTTGCGGTTCTTTGTAAAGGCCCCTGCATTTTTGGGCATTAATAATCGTTATTGAGTCTATATTCAATGTCTGTTTGAGTTTTGAATCGTTCGTGAAGAAGATCGGAGAAAGCTTTGCGGTTCTTCAAGGAAGAGACGATCAAGTGTTGATCGCATTGTGCAGTCGATAGTGAACGCGATCAAGTGTTGATCGCATCATACAGTTGATGGAGTACGCGATCGCTGTTGATCGCATCGGTTAGATGATGGAGCACGCGATCGCTGTTGATCGCATCAGTTAGATGATGGAGTACGCGGTCGCTGTTGATCGCATTGGTTAAACGATGGGATATGCGATCAAGTGTTGATCGCATCATGCAGTCGATAGGGTACGCGACCGCTGATGATCGCATTCTGTAGACGATCGGGTAAGCAATCAAGGGTTGATCGCATCGTGTTGAAGATCGGTTATGCGATCACTGAGTATCGTGTTGTGTAGACGAGGTGATGCTCGTGTATCGCTTAACACACGCGCCTAGTCGATCGTTTAGGTCAGCAAGCTTCATCACTTAGTAACTAACTAAACGATCGCTTAGTAATGCAAGGTAAATTGTTTACCTATTTGTACGCATCAGTTAGACAATGAGATGCTCGCGTATCATTTAACTCACGCGCACACTAGACGATCGTTTAGGTCAGTAAGCTTCATCACTTAGTAAATGACTAAATAATCGCTTAGTAACGCAAGGTAAATCGTTTACCTGGTTGCACACATCAGTTAGACGATGAGATGCTCGTGTATCGTTTAACTCGCACGCATATTGGACGATCGTTTAGGTCAGCAAGCTTCTTCGCTTAGTAAATGACTAAACGATCGCTTAGTAACGCAAGGTAAATCATTTACCTGTCATCGCGCTATGCGATCGCATAGACGATCAGGCTTCACTACCTCGTTGTCATCTATGCGATCGTTTAATTATGCTCCTATCGTCTAGTGCGCACTGAACGATCGTCTACCTACGATATTTACTACACAATGAAGTCCTCTTAGCGATGCAAGACCCAGTTCGCCTGTTAACCTATTTGCTTGATGAAAAATGTAATAGATAGGGTTATTTCATTCTGGTTTTGTAAAGGCTCACCCGGTCAATAAATCCTTTATTTTTTACATGCGATATATGTTTTTTAATATGTCATATGGTATGCACATATAGATGAACCCCACCTTAGGTCATCCATATTTTCTTTATTATAAGTGTTATAATTTAGAGAAGCATGTTTTAATTACATAAATGCATGCTCATGTATCATAGAATATAAGGGTTATATTTATGTATGCTTTATTTTTGTTTCTTTCGTTATACTTTTAAGCGTTATAAATACTTCATTATGTGGGATTAGTGTTTTAGTTGTTATTTTATAAATTGTTATAAAATAAAATTAGAACTAAAATAATTAATAAAAGATCAATGTGTATCAAGTCTATCTATAGTAGACCTTTTGGCGAAGGTAGGTTCTGTCTAGGCTGGAGTATTTAAGATGACGGCAATGGAACACCCCTACCTGGGAACCTACCTGGAAAGGTAATTTAGATAGATTTGATGCATTCAAAATAAGGCCAGTCCATTAAAGAGTTTAATGTGACTACTTGGATTTTTTTTTTCAAAGACAAAAGTTGTTTTTTAGCAAACTTTATGAATGACTTAGATCGTAACCAGTAACCGATTGTCTAGGTTAATAAACCCCTAGGTAGAACATTCAGTGTGAGGTTCTTGGGGCATTTAATGCTTCATTTTCACTTTTCGCGTTTCTCCCTCATAGTCCACACCGTGAGATCTACCCTCAGCTTCGAGGCACCTTTGGCATGTCCCCCCAACGGATGGTGTTTGGGTAGGTCAATATCAAGATGGATGGAAAGAGTGTTCATAGGAAGTGGGAGTAGGAAGTGCGACAGCATATCCCTCGGTCTCACTCGTTGGATTGAATAAAGTTTTTGCGCATCACCTCATGGCACCCTGGGTGTGTCCCCCTATAGGATGGTTGTTTTGCGCGTTTCTTTATTTGATCTACCATAAGAGGATAAGTTTTTGCGCATCGCCTCGTGGCATCCTGTAAATTGGAGAAAGAGGCATGCATCGATAACAGAGTATGACTAAGCATCTCCCAATGGGGATAATAAACGCGCTCAGGACCATAGAAACCTGTAATTGCCTAATAGCCAAATCTTGAACAAGAGAGGTTAGTTACAAAACTTAATTTTTAAGCTCATTAAATTCTCTTACCTCTTATTCTCTTCACTGAGTCGCTTGCCTCGATGAAGTGCTTAGTAAATGTTGAATCATTTGCCATGAGAAAACAAGTAGACATAAGAAAAATAAAAATATTTTTGGGATTTTTAATGTTTACAAGTCAAATTCAACTAAAATAGACTATTGGCTTGCCTCCTCGGCAACGACGCCATTTTGACAGGCCTAGATTTAAATCGTGAATAAACCCTAGACCTGAAAAAAAAATATTGATAAATCACCGAATTACTACTTATACTACTCAAGTGGCAAACACGGGATCAAACCATAGAGAGCTCAAGAATTAAATCTCTCTTAAGCTAAATTTGACTATGGAAGGCAGTAAGAATAGGTTTTAATTTTAGATAAAATGAAAACATTCAAAAAATTAAAATGTAATAGATAAATGTAAATAGAGATTGGTTTATCTAGTTCTCAAATCAAGGTAGACATTCAATGCAATTTCTATTATCATTTTCTACCAATTAATTATGCAATTAAATAATGCATGGATAACTACTCGCTCGATTCAACCGAACTAGTCTCTAAAATGGCGGATAATTAGCAAGAATCTAGCCAAGAAAGCGTTCTAATTACTAATTAAACTAATTAATGTCGAAAAACCAATACTCTAATTAGTCTACATGCTTCTAAATTCTTTTGGGTTCGATAGCAACCATATAGAATTAAAAACATATGCATTACGATTTAAGATGCAATTGTGTCGATTAATTGTCAAGAAAGCCATATTCAATTAAATAATTTTATCTTTGAACTTAGTAATTAGCATATTCTAGGAATTACCATCAAATTCCTGATTAACTATTGCTACTTTGATGATCTTAGCTACATATTCATATGCAAGAATAAATTTAAACAATATACTCATGCAAGATTGTGAAAAAACTAAGAATCATAGTCTAGCATGCTCATGAGTGAAAAGTCATCAACACAAACATCCTTTAAGAAATTAAAATTGATTCAAAGAGAACATAAATTTAAAATGCAATCCTTAATAGAGAACATAAAACTCAAAAAAATTACAAAGAATCCTTAATCTAAGAAACTAGATAGAAACTATTGAGTGCAAGTATCACTTGAGTAATAATAGTGGTGTTGTGGTTAATTCTAGGGAGCCTATAAGCCACAAGCATGAAAAGCATATTGAGTGCAAGTATCACCTGATTAGGGAGATTGTGCATCGAGAGGACGTGATTGTCATGAAGATCGCTTCAGAGCACAACGTTGCTAATCTATTTACAAAGGCTCTCACGGCTAAAGTGTTTGAAGGTCTCATGGAGAGTTTAAGTCTACGAGATAGGCGGCATCTGGTTTAAGGTAAGTGAGAGATTTTACTGGACGCGTATTGTACGCCTTAGTTTCTTGTTTTTGTGTACTTTTGTACTTGTTTGTACTTTTGTTATGTGCACCCCACTAGCTTTAGGACAAGTGGGAGATTGTTGGGGTTGATACCCTAAATCTCGTGATCTTATAGTTTGTAATTGTATTGTACAAAAATTTTATTTATCAAATAAAAAAAGAGAGATTTTATTTTACATTTAGTGCCATTAACTTACAAAAACCAATACATTAAGATCCATGGTTATCTTCTATAACTTAAACATATATATGGATATAGGTGG
>NW_024063689.1:0-1156 GCF_009727055.1 Benincasa hispida | reverse complement strand
TTACTCAACGGTCACATGGACCCACGCATCTACTTCATTATAATTTCGGAGACTGCTGTGCTCAATCTCTTCTTCTTCCTCCTCTTTTTTTTTTTGTCTAAGATATATATATATATATATATATATATGATAAATGAAGCGCTTTTTTGTTAATAAACAGGACAATAATTTATTTTCAAGAAAGAAAAATTGGGCGATGATTTTAAATTTTCTTTTTCTTTTTCTTTTTTTGTAAAACTGTTTCATTATTTAGTATACCAAAACATTTTTGACAAGCATATCTCACAAAGAGTAAGATATCCCTAAGAAATTTATCATTTGATTAGTATTTCAAGAAATTCAACGAAAATAAAATAAAATCAACCAAAAGCATAGATTTAATATTTATTTTAGAAATGGTTAAACTTTTAAATCTTCTACAAATATATAAAAACCAGCCTAGCTCAATTGGCATCTATGTGATAGAAACCACGAGACCCATTCGAATCCCCCTACCCCAATTGTAATTGTACTAAAAAAGAAAAAAAAAATAGTGTACATTTTTCTTATTTGTATTTTATGTTATAGTTTTCAAAACAACTTACTCAGAAATATTAGAGCAACCCAACAACTTAGTACACACAATTCAAATTGCATTATACATAAATTCCAATTTAAGTTAGGTCGTTAAAGTGAGTTCATTTTTTTCAAGCCAGGTCGTTAGGATAAATTAGGGTTGACAACGGGGCCGGAACAGAATGGGGGAAGATCCCCCGTCCTTGACCCCGTAGGGGAAATTCCCTCCATCCCCACCCCCGTCCCCGCCATTTGAAGGCAGGGATGGGGGCGGAGATTCCCCGTCGGGGAAATAGGGTCCCCGTGGGGCCCCATTCGTTGCAGACTTCAACGGAGGGGAGGGATGAGCGAGAGGGGAGAGATGAGTGAGAGTGAGAGGGGAGGATGAGCGAGAGCGAGAGCGAGAGGGGAGGGATGTTTTGTTGAAGATTGTAGAGAGCGAGAGGGGACTGGGGAAGGGATAAATATATATATATAAATTCGGGGTCGGGGCGGGGATACTGTCTCCGTCCCCGGACGGGGCCCCGAATAAATTCCATGGTTTGACCCCATCCCCGGTCAAATCGGGGAACCCCCGCCCCGTCGAGTTTTTTTTTTGTCA
>NW_024063688.1:0-2798 GCF_009727055.1 Benincasa hispida | reverse complement strand
GCTTAAGTACCCCAGCTTAGATAGAACCCGCCTTAGACAAAAGGTCCCTTATAGATAGATCTAATACAATTTTAATCTTTTATGCCAATCAATTTAATCCTTTAAACTGATTTAAAAAGATTAAACTAGGTTGTTAATCCCATTAGACATTGTGAACTTAGGTCTATCTCAATCCAATTTTAAAACCCTTTTAAAACATGAATTCACCCTAAGTCCGCATGCAACTCTTTCTATCTCAATCCTTAGTTCTAATTTCTATTATAACTCTTACAACAGAAACAACTAAAACCAACCACAACACGAAGCTAACATATATGAGGTATTATAACATTTATAAACAACCTAAGTGTCATGCTTCATGCATTGTTCATTCATTGCTACCTTTTTATATAACTCTTATACAAACAAGCAATGAACCAAGCAAAAACATGCTTGCATACACCCTTATACTATAACACTTATAATATATAAAGATGATGCATGAATATGCTCACTGCATGCCAAAAATATAACTCTTAAATTTCATGATGCACACACATGCTTTCATGTAATTTCTTCATGCAATATTATAACATTTATAATACATGATGCATGAATAATTTCACAACCTAAGGTGAGTTTCAAAACCATATGTCAAACATTTTGCCATACAAACACCATCCACCACATGTATAATAAACAAATGTTGATGAACTGGGTCAAATTGTCTCAAAGTCCTCAAAAAAACAAGCTAGCTATTACAAAAAAAAAAAAGGAGTCTCTGGTTCAAACAGGCGAACTGGGTCTTGAACCGTCCGGGCGAAGCAATGCGTCTCCACTGATCGTGCATCAAACTCCCCTCGATCGTCTACACGAAAGAGTAAATGCTTTACTCTATCATTTACCTACGCTTCCAGAGCTAAACGATCGTTTAGCAACGGTCGTGTACCTTTTACTATGCGATGAAGAACGAGGTACGCGATCGTCTAGCGCACCGTGCATCGCAAGCCTTATAAGATCGTCTAAACAACAACGATGCGGAAAGCACTATCATCTAAACAATCGTTGAGCGAGCGCCTTTGTATCGTATACCACATGATCCTGTAGGTAATGACTATGCAATGAGCATGCGAACTACACGATCGGTTAGTGCGCGCCTTTTTCTAAACGATGAGCATCAAATGTTCCCACTACGATCGTCTACCTCCAACGTCTACGCGATCGGGCAACCAATGCTACACGATAGAGTAAACGATTTACCCCATCGTTTAGCATACTAAACGATCGTTTAGTAAATACTACATGATCGTATAGAAAAATCTACATGATTGTTTAGTTAAATCCAAACAATCGTTTATCTGAGACTACACAACACGACCAACTCTTGGTCTTCTGCTTTGTTGAGAATCACATCTTCATCACTAATGACTCGACTAACTCAAACACTTTGAATTACAGACTCGATAACATGTTAATTATGCCCAAAAACACATAGGCCCTTACAAATCAACACTTTGTAATTTAAAGAAAGCTTTTAACAAAGACAGTTAAACTTGAAAACATTCATCAACACCATCCACAAACACATTTAACAATTAAATTCAATGCAGAAAACCCACCATGACTGTAAAAGAAGTTCAAAACATAAGTGAAATTTGGAATATCAGAACAACCTGGCTCTGATACCAATTGAAGCAAATCGGACATGAGGATTTCCATGAGAAGCGGAAGGATCGTTCCAAAGTTAAATCGTATATGAACATTAACAATCACATTACAGAAACGGAAACATATGGTCATGAACAAAACGAAATTACAGCATGCTTTTCTAAAGATCAAGGTGTTGGATTTTATGTCCTAAAACTCGAAGTTTGTAAATTAATAAACATATTATGTTTTGTTTTTCGATAAAATTGTTATTGAAATTATAATCTTGAATCCAATAAAATAAGGTCCTGAGGCTATTTAATGTAGTTTGAAATTTATGTAGTGACATAAATGTGGATCAAGTTCAAATATATAGCCAAAATGGTCTATAGTATATGAATAAGGTTGGGCGCCTTGTTCTGGGGACACTATGGATGCGGCCCACTTTGTAGTTAGTACAAACGATGTGATCCTAAATCATTCATGTGGAGACATGAAAGTGGAGGCATCCTATGTAAAGAGTTTGCATAAGACTGAACCATGAAATAGTCACTTTCTAAGTTCTAAATGTCGTTTTATGTATAAAACTGACTATTTTGTTAATTGATGACCTAGGTAACTTAATCTTAATCCTGAACTAACTATGAACTTCCGTTCACTCGGAATTATCCTTAGATCTGTATAACTGAGGGCAGCTCATCATCACTGGCCCAATAAGCCTCCCATTTCAGGGGTAAGATCAGATGGATAGTTGGGAACATAGGGTGCAAGACGGAATTCAGGTTGTTCCCTTTAGTACTGAATCCAGGTCTTGAACAAGGGGCCCCACCCTTTCCTTGCCCCGAGAGGGGTTAGGTTTATAGGTTGGACCTTAAACCAATTGTTCATTAGACGATCAGTGGACCTTAAGGAACAAGATGTAGTCTTGGGGGTAAAATGGTTTTTATGACCCAACCGAGATTACGAAAAACCTGTGAAGGATTAGATTACTAATCATAGTTATATCAAATGGACACAAATATATCTATAGTGAGGGGAGTGCAACTACGGGACTATAGTGGAATGACCCGTGAGTTAACGAATGTTGATTAGCTCCGTCTAAAGAGTTTAGCCAGCTAATCTCGGATCGTTGGAGCCCATGATCTATAAGTCCATTAGGTTCCCCTACTAGC
>NW_024063687.1:0-15039 GCF_009727055.1 Benincasa hispida | reverse complement strand
AATTAATTTCCAACATTTTAATTTTAGAGTTATTTGTTGTCTTTAATTAATTTTTAGCTTTTAAGTGTTACATTTTATGTATAGTCAACGTTTCTAGAAGAAATTCATTAAATATGGTGGATGGAAGATGATAGTTGGAAGATGGAGAACTCTTTTAATATTTTATTTTAAATTTTTCTAATTTACTTTAAATAGGTTTAGAATCTCTATAAGGTTATATTAAGCCTTCCACCTATCCATTTGTAACCAGATTAAGATTTTGATGAATGAAATTTGAGATTTCATATTTAAGACTTCCCTTAGAATTTTGTAATTCTTGTGATAGAATGCATGTGGGTCGTTCAATCTAACCTTTATCAGGTTGATTATGGAGTAACTAAATCTAGAACAAGATTTGCAAATCTTGCTTCTAGATCTTCAATCAAAAGATAATCTAATTCTTGCTTTTTCTCAGGGTTGAACTAAATTGTATAGGAATGTGTTGATTTCTTAGATTCAATGATTTTAGCTATATAATAGCTTGGGTATTTGAGTTGAGGGTTAGGGTTGCCTTAACATTTGGTAGCAGAGAATAGGTTCCTTCTTCGTGCCCTACTCTAGAGTGTACTCTATCATTCTTGGTTGTTCTTGTATTTTAATTCAATCTTTCAATTTTGTCCATTGATTTCCTTATTGCCTTTTCATCTATTACTGAATATTCTATTGATAATAATTATGTATATTACAAATGCGAAAGGTGAAAGATTAAATACAAAAATATACACCTACATAAGGAATGTATAAATAAGAGCATATTATTCCTCCTAAATTACACAATTCACATTCACACTCAAACTCAAGGTGGTAGTGTGACAATCAACTTGAGTTTGGTAAACAATTGACGAAAGTGAACAAAAGACAAAGCTTTGGTTAAGATATCAGCTGATTGCTCAATGGTAGAAATGGAGCATAAGAGAAGAGTGTTGCTTAGAAGATGGTGACGAATAAAGTGACGCCATTTTTAATGTTTGGTTCGCTCATGGAAGACATCATTGTGAGCAATTTGGATGGCACTGTGATTGTCAAAGTGAAGTATAGTGGCAGATTGTTGAGGTACTCCCATATCAGCAAGAAGCAAGCGAAGCCATAAATGTTCTGAAGTAGCATTAGCAAGAGCATGAAATTCTAATTCGGTATTAGAATGAGAGACAATACATTGCTTCTTACTCTACCAAGAAATGAAGGAATTACCTAAATAGAAGTAGTAATCAGTGATAGATCAGTAATCGGGCGGATCACCAGCTCAATCAGCATTAGAATATCCAGATTACACAAGAGATGACTGAGACGAGAACTGAAGTCCATGTCCAAACGTACCTTTGACATAACGAAGAATGTGAAGAATGGCAGTAAAGTGAATGGTCTGTGGCAGAGCAGCCATGGGTTGGCTAACAATATGCACAACATATGCAATGTAAGGATGAGTCATTGTCAGATAAATGAGACTGCTAATAAGTTGTCAATATAGTCTGGGATCGTCAAGAGGAACACCATCAAATAAAGTCAACTGAATATTGGGATCAAAAGTTATTGATGTCGTGATGGAGCCAGTGATGCCTGAGTAGGATAATAAATCAGAGGCATATTTGGCTTGAGACAACCAGTAACCTTCAAAGCACATGGATACCTCAAGACAAAGAAAGTAATTGAAAAAGTCTTGGTCCTTTATATAGCCTGAGGATCATCACCAGTAATAATCATATCATCAACATGGAGAAGAAAAACAACAATATCATGGGATGTCTAGCCCGTAAAGGATGATGTATCATGAAAACTTGAAGTAAAGCCAAGTTGAGTGATGGTAGAACTGAAAGTGGCAAAACCAAGCTCGTAGAGCTTGTTTAGACGATATAATGAACGACGAAGAAGGCATACCTTTTGAGGTATAGGATAAGTACTCGGAGATGGCTTCATATATACTTCCATAGATAAGTTCTCATTGAGAAATACAATCTTGACATCCATCTAGAGAAGGGACCATTGTTTAGCAGCAGCAATTACTAATTTTAAGCCTAGGTCCTTAGGCAAGACTAAGTCGTTAGGTATTTAAAATTGAAACTTAATTTTGAAGAAATTTTCCAAGAACAAAGTAATCATTACAAATTGTAAAGTACATGACCAAATCATTATTTATTAAAGTTCAATAACTAATTAAAGATAATATCATGCCTATTTATGTATTGATTTTTTCTTAATTATTAAGGTTCGGTTTGTTTTGTATCCTTGGTTATTGTTTTTTATTTTAAAAGTTAAGCCTATAAATAATAATCCTCTCTAAGTTTTTCTTGATTTTGTTGTCTTATTTTATTTAACAATGTTTTAAAAAAAAAAAAACGAAATCAAAACTTTAAAAAACTAAAAAAAGTAGCACTACAAGAAATTTTGTCCTTTCCAAACAAGAATTTTTGCCGATGCCAAAAATGAATCGGAAAAATCTCATCTTTCCCGACATAAATTGATAGTCGGGAAAAGGGGGGGCTTTTCCAAACCGTATTTTTGATATCGTTGGGAAGTATCTTTCTCGACGGTTATTTTTCTGACGCCTGTGATCCAATACCGTCAACATACATAATTGGGAGAAATTTTTGGACATCGGAGACGACATTTAGAAGTGTCAGAGAAATATTCAGTCAGCATAAATATCATACAGGAAGGGTTTTTTAAAATATCGTTGGGAGAACATGTTTTCCCAACACCTTTTAAAGACATCGAGGAATGGTTTTTAAACCCTCAATTTCCACCCCAAGTTTTCCCGTAAACGACTTTCTCCTCAAATCTCACCCTCCAAGATTTTCATTCAAGCCCTTTCTTCAAAATCGATAGCTCACAAACTCACCACCCTATCTTCGGGAACTACAAGCATATCGCGCAGAATGTCCAGGCATTACCATTGTACTAGATTTGTTTGATAGTGGGGAATTTGGGTTTTTTGTATGCAATGCAAAAGAATGATTCGAAATTCGAATCTTGTTACCAAATGGGGATTGGGTAAAAAATGTTTATTATTTTTTGGAATTTGGTTAGGAAATTCAACTATGATACTTTAGAAACATGCAAATCATTAGTAAGAAATGTGAGAGAAAATAAGCCTAATTTTCAAAAAAAAGAAAAAACCAAAAAAAAAAAGTTCTATCTTGTAACCATTTGTTTTTTGCGAAAATTATGCCTATTAAACACATTTGTGAAGGAAAACCTGTGAAGGCCTTGAGCGGAAATGTGGATCATCCCAATTTTTTTGGTTTTCATAAAATCAAATTTTATAGAAACAAATTTTATGCAATCATAGAAAATACAATATGCGAAAAAGAAAGAGAGAAAATGAAAAGTAGGTTTCAAAAAAGACTCTTACCCTTGAAAAAAAATGACTCCTCCGTGTTGATTTTCTTCTCAATTGGGTCACGATCAAGAAGGATGCCTCAAACCAAAAGTTTTTGGGTGGACACCAACCACTAGAAAGTTTCCCCCTGTATTCTCCTATTGGATGAGATTAACTCAAAAGGTATGGCTCTGAGAATTTTGGGTAAAAAGAGTAAGAGAAATTGAGAGGGAGAAAAAACTATATATAGATTTCTCAGAGTGATAAAAAAAAAAAAAAAAAATCCTAATAGTATGCCCTTTCTCCTTAATCTTTTCAGAAAGAAGAATATCACAGAAAAAACAATTTTCCACTCACAAATTACGATCGTACGTGAGTTTGAGAAGAAATTGAGGGGAGGTCCCTTTAAATTAAAAATTAAAACTAAAAAAATTAAAAAAATTATTTTAATTTAAAATAAATTATATATAGTTTATTATTGTATCATATAACCTATAGTTTTAAATTCTCTCAAAATTAATTATATGAATCCAATTCACGTAATTAATATTTGAATCAATAATCCATGTTTGGGGTTTAATTGCCTTAAATCTAATAAGGTCTTGAATTTGTAAATACCTGTATAAAAAGCTCTTTGCGATGCAATAATATGAGATATTTTAATCACTTCAGTCCTATGAAATATAAGATATTTTGTTGCATTAACCAAAACTAATAAACTAAGATCTCTGGTTGTCCGTTGTAACTAGGCATGTATGTGGAGACATACAAGTGGATCATGGCTTTAAGTGATAAACCTAAATGGGTATAATAGTATATGGAAAAGGACGGAAAACCATTCATCCCTGGTTGACGCACGAGAGTAGTCGGCTTTTGTGATGTTACAATGTTTGTAAAGTGTACAAATGGTCAGATCCTACCAATTCATGTATTGGACATAGCGTAGTGGGATGCTCTACACAAAGGTAGTTTGTAATTAGATCGAACCAGGAAATGTTTAAGTCCTCATTATATAAATGTCGTTCATGACAGAAGACTTTCATTTTCCACTAGGATGACCATAGGTAAAATGAAAACTTAATCCTATGTGAGTTGCGAACTTCTGCCTATGAGGTCGGTCCCTTTGATTTGGCATGGGTGCGAGTGGCCAAATCACCGATTAAAACCTAAACCACTTTGGGGATTCGTCTGATTGAGGAGTTGGGAACTCACATCATAAGACAAAAATTCGACTCCTTCTAAGTAGATAAATTACTCCCTTAAGGGCTGATTCTAGGGCTTGAAACAATGTGGCACCACACCTTCTCATATGGCCTAAGAAATGTTTACTCATAGTGGGACTATGATGTATTGTTCATCTAGAGGAATTAGTGGTACTTAAGAAGTTAGATGTAACTATAGGGGCAGAAACGATATGGTCCAGCTGTACTTACGAAGCGAATTGTGAATGGTCATTCGTACTGTTGACATGGTTATATCTAATGGACACAGAAATACCTATCTGTAGTACGAAAGAGAGGCAGCTTTCCGGTCTTTAATTGGAAATGCCCGACAAGTTATACAAAATTTTGTGGATATCGTGCTTAAAGAGTTTTAGTCAGTTATTCATGTACCATTGGAGCTTCAAGTTACAGGTTCATAAGTTCTCCATTGGTAACTCCAATGGAATTCATGTTGAGAATCAGTTTTTGGGTTCTGTTTGGAAGTGTTCAAATTACAGAGGGAATTTGAATTATATATGATATAAGTTAAAATTAATTAAAATTTTATATGTGATTGTAATTGATTTGAATGTATTAGAATAGCATTAAATTTGGAGAAAACTAATGTAAATATGTTTAATATTAATGCAATAAAGAAGAAAAAGAACTAATATAAATAATGATTTATATGTTGCATATGATGTGATAATTAAAACTAGAGGTTATAAATATATATGATAAATTATGTTAATATTTATTTATAATTAAATCAATTATGAGATAAATTGGTTCAGGTTTTTTTTTCTCGTTTAATAATCAACTTAGTGGGAATTGTAATTCAAGGTATGGTAACTGGGGGAATGGATAAATGGAAAAATCATTTTCATTTTTTCATAATTTGAACGCGCATTAAAACCAAAAGCTCTTTGATAGCATTGAGAGAGTAAACAATCGAGTAAAGAGTATACTATACATAGCTGCTCGCTTGCTACAACGATCGAAGTACCCAAGTCTACATGATAGGCTTCTGTCTTCTCCCACTTATTCGATCGTCTACACAATTTTCTCATTTCCTCATTCCCTCCCCAAATCCATATAAAGCCCACAACTCCTGGAATTCTTCATACCGGGAGAAATACCAAAGTAAGTCTCGTGGTAGTGGGTTTTTTTACTGTTCGAGGTTGAGGGGTCGAGGGTCGAGGGTGAGTGTTTACTCGATTGTGTTGAGGATTCTACAGTTCATGTTGTTTCATTGGTTTTAACGTTCGTGTTGTTTGGACGCTGGACTGAGTTTCACGCACTACGCGCCACCACACCACCAAGAAAAGTTCTTCAAGGGTATGTTCCACTCGATCTCTTGTATTTTCTTCTTGTAATTTAAAATTATGCATAATTTGTGTTTGATTATAAATGTGTTATGTTTTTTTTTCATAAATGGATTTGGGAAACGATTTACTTCCGCTCATTGATTCTCTTGTTTAAGAGAATGCCTTCAATTCAAATATTTATTTCCTCTCAATAATCTTTATATTGTGATGTATCAAAATACATTTATAGTATTTATATCATATATAATTAAGTTAAAATGAATTAATGTCCATATAATAATTCTCTCAAGTAATTAAGAGATAATTTAATTAATCCAATAATTGATTCTCTTTAATCCATGTTGAACTATAGATGGGAACCTCAAATTGACCTGTAGCATGAAGCTCCAATGGTTACTTGAATAATCTAATTAAAACTTCCTTTAATTAAATTATTCAATATCCATTTAAACTTGTCGGCAATTCCCTATCGTACCAGCTCACTTTTTCTTTTCACAAAACTACAATTATATTATTGTTGGGAATATGGTCCGAGGTCTCAGATATATACGGACAACCCGAGGCTCATAAATTAGTACGTCGGGATTTGACCACTTATCTTCAAACATAAGGATCGATATATATGACATATAAATACATACCTTAGGTCAAAAGAATATACCGCCTTTTGTTCGCAATTTGGAGGTGTAAAATTTACATTCTGTAACCCGTTGAAGTGAGCCCAGTAGGACAGCTCCCTTTAATAGAATATAGGAATTGTCATATTGTCCAACATATGACACAAACCCCTTCTTGTTTGACATATAAGAGGAGTGTGGAGTTGCTCTAACATATTATGTTTCAACTCAAGCACCCATTATGAGAGAGCCTCTAACGAGTGGAACAATACTATATCTACTTGATCATCACGATACTGTTGGAGGAAGGAGCACATTCTCTGTCATGTTGTCAAGTATTCCATGTGTGATTATCAACCTGAGAGACAACTCAACCAATTATTAGGATCTAATATGGTTGAGACTTTAATTTGACTATTAAATACGTCCTGACCTATCTCGACGCACGCATATTAACAAATTCAAAAGGTACTCGATCGCACCTATTCTATTAAAGTTTACGAGATTAACTCTACAACACACTCTATAAGTATTTACAGGTTCAATGTCCTCTGATAAGGTCAACGATCTGATGAAATATAAATAAGTATTCAAATTAATTGTGTGCGGCATTTTGGATATACTAATTAGACATCAATGAGTAAATAGTATTTATTTTGGTTCCGCGAGGTCATGGATATAATAACTTATCCTTTTGATAGTAAATAGGCATCTTACCTTAACCCAGACGAAGCAATTCGAGCAGCAAGTAAATACGTTTGCCATATATCCCCATTCTCAACTATAGAAAAACATGTACAACTATCTTATAATCGAAATCAACATAACGATACAGTTTAATGCTCATGAAACTTTCATTTAAAAATTACATAGAAGAAAAAGGTAAAATGAACATCTACAAAGGGAGTCAGGAGTATGTTGCACACAAATACTCCTTAGGAAGAATCACCAGGATTTTTCATTCAGTGGATATTCCCTTCTAATTATTATTCATCAAATCACTGTACCCCAGAGAGCGTTTACACGCTCTAACACTCATACAATAACGGAGATACCAACAACTAAAATCGCACCTGTTATACACAACTACTCGATAGTCTTACATGCGTACATGAATGATATACCTCCTGAAGAGCAAATTGTTCACGGAGTATACACTTTCGCTGTATGCCTGGCTGCTTGATATCTCCTCATCTCGAAACTCCTCCATTCAAAAACATTCTCGACATCCAATATGTATATAGATTAAAATATCACAATTAACACGAAGACTACTTAAGATAATATTTTGCTACCAATAGGATATATTGACAAACACAATTAATACTAACCTACGAGATTTAGGGAAGAGAAAGTTGTGCGTGCTTTACATAAAATGCAAGATTCTCCTCACTTGAGAATGAGAGTGAGGAGAATGAGGAAAATAACCCAGAGAAGACAATTAATGTATGTTAGACACGAGTCCAGATACCAGATGACATGAAGTGTCCGACATTGCCCTGAACAGTACAGAGCAATGTAAGGTCATATGGTGTAGATATACGACATCTAGTTGGCGCGTAGCCTAACGTAGATCCGTAAGTAGCAATTGGTTTACAACAGAGAGCCATATGGGCCATGGGCACATCGAGAAATAATAAGATTAACTCATTAAGCCCTATTTTACTAAAGATAATGTCTCTATCTCTCTCATGCTACAACTTATATGACAGATGGCATATTAATGAGTATAAGACATGGTGCTGCATGGGAGAGTTAAATGAAGGATTAATAAATTGTATATAGAGGGTTTACTTATTTACAATACCATCCTTTAGGAGTATTCCCTCATTTAACCTAGGATTCACCATCAAATTACTAGATCCTGCAACTCTAACTAATACAATTTATTTGGAGTTGTGTAATCTCAACGACAGGACTATACTACATACCGATATTCACTCCTAGAGAGCACTTTATTAAATTGGGATGTTTTTAGTAGTTATGAATACATCATATTAACATATATAATACCTGATTAAGTGAAATTTGATTGCAGTAGTGTTTATTCCTAGGTTTATTTATTTCAGCCTTAATCGCTTTGTAGATTAAACTTCTTTTCTATCACTTTATTCAAAAGCCATCTATACTATCAGCAATTGCGCCAACACAATATAGCCTTTAACTCACTCACTAATCATATAATGGATTTTTATACATTAACGGTCTCATTTTTGTCTAATTACTTCATTATTACATGTCTATAGTAAATAATAGTAATAAAATTCTTCAACAGCTTACTTTTTCTATGAATTATGGATTGTGGAATTATCGTCTGCTAAAAGAAGGATGTAAACTGTTAACTCACATCTAACTTGTATAAGCATGAAAGTCAATACTTATAACATCATTGAATTTATTATCTCTCTATATTTATTTAATATTTCTCCTTTTCAGATATTATTGAGAATTTGATTTTCAAAATCAACAATTTTTTGTTCACAATTTTATGTTGTAATATTACATCTTATATTCATCTCAGAGAAATTCTCATATAATCATTTTGAACAAACATATTCCATCCATTTAATAAACTTTTGAGTTCCTAATCAACAGGAAGATAACTATATAATTTAGTAACCCTTTGTAATATAATTGTAGACTTTCTATTGATTATCTTGTAAATAAAACTTGGATCAATCACTTCTTTAATAATCAACTTTGATTTAACCTACCCCATCTTATTGTTTACTCGCGATTTCGAGCCGAGTACACAATCTCCTCAATTTTACATAAAAGACTCTGAAATGACCTGTAACTATCATATTTCTGATATTAAACAGAATATAATTAATCTTCGAGTGTTCCACTTCCATAGATTAACGTTTTAATTCACCAAAAATTAACAACGTGTAATTAATAAGATTACCCAAATTGATTCATCTACAATTGCCTTAATTTGAATTTAGAAGTTTCAAAATCAACTTGTTATGCCTATTCTAAAGCTAATTTCCCTTTTACAATGTAGGCTCTCACGTTTAGAGTAAGGAACCTATGGAACCTACAGATCATGGCCTGAGACTCCACGACATCTCTAATGACGTTTTGCCTCTCGTGATCTAAACTTCACAATCGGATTACTAACTCTACCTAACACATGAATGATCCTAGACATCTCATCACTATCTTGATCACTAATGACTAAGTCCCTCCTATATTACAGAAAGCTAAATATCGAGTATCTAGGCACCATCCTATCAAAGAGCGAGAGGTGTGTGTCGTCCTTACCTATCGATCTAGAGGTGCTCCATAGACACTCAAAAGAGCACCTTATAAGGGAGATTACTAAATGTATCCTACTTTAGAATCGCGCAGTAGCTATAATTCTAAAGATACTGATCTTTTAATGGTTTAGTTCAATAGAAGTATATCATGCACTCACAACTTTCGCTTACATATCAGCACTACGAAATCCTACCCAAAGTGGTATGTGAAATATTCTTTATCTAAAATTATCGAGAACTTTGCGCTTACAGTACGGCGATTACCATGCATAATTACTAATAGGTGACTTGATGAGCCCTCTATATCATGTAGCTAGGTACAAAAGTATCAAAAGTACAGAGAACACATCTTATATAACTTTAGTTAAAAATTAAAGAATATCGTATTGTGTTAATCAACACTATTAGTTCAAACCAAACCTATAGTGAAATTAGCAAAGTCTACTTGAGGTCCAATGCGAACACCACACATACAATTTTGATATCATACTTCTAAATTGAGATCTCTTGAGACACTCATGTTTCCATGCTGACCTTATTTCACATAGTAGTATTTAACAAAAACTTCACTTAATCTGATGAGTAGTATGCATGACACAAACTTCTAAGCAAAAGAATACAAATATAAAAAAATAAGAAAAAATGTTGCTTCAAAGCATTGTTCTTAAAGAAGATCTGTATCGGCACTCCAAAAATTGTACACCCAACTTTTTATCTAAAATATCAATTAATAAAGATCTAAAGTCAAAGGAGCTACTACTCACTGGAGTTGAGAACATGTCGACTAGAGAGTAAAAATATTTACGTTCTTCAAAACTAAATTATAAATACGCACTCATATAAATTACTTCAAAAACAACAAGTCTCTAAAAGGAGCCATAATAGGTGCTCTAAGCAATTAGTCATTTGAGAATTGCCACCAAACAATGGAGCCGTTTTTCGACTTGTTTTATTGAGTGATAATATACAACTACAGGTAATCTTAACTAATATGTCTTAAGTTATTAGAATAGCACTACAGACAATCTTAAAGTATCGGTAAGAAATATTGTCTTTATAAGTTCGCCTTGAGAATTTATTAGTATAAGAGTGAGTATATTTGTGGTTGCGGGTGATTATTTGTAACGACAAGCTAAATAAGTACTTTCTATATTATTTAATACGTCAAATTAATGTCAATACATTTGCCGCAATGTGAATGTATTTAAAAATATCTCATTAAGTATAATTTTGATTTGTATTAAAAATGATGACATATTATTTTTATTTCGATATTCATAGATGAGATTACATATATCAATTTAAAAATTTTACAATTACCTTATATTTGAATGTATAATTTGTTAAAGGTCTTATTTAGACTCAAAACACACACTCCTTTAACAATTTAGATATTAATGATTTTTCTTAATGATAATAAATTAATTTACAGTAAGAATTGTAATATTGTAATTTTCTCGATAATAATATTCTATATAAAAGAAAATATGAGGAAAAAGCATAATAAGAGATTAAACATATATGCGCATATAATATAAATGAATTTGAATACAAAATCATCACTAATTTACATATTCAACTATAAAATTGATAATTTCTTTCTATAATATCTTATATTTAATATAATAATTAATATTATTTTTTTGATCTCAAAGTTTGAAATATATTAATCAAGTCTAATTTTAAAAAATATTATATCTAAATCTTTTTTAAATGCGTGCAATCTCCTACTACCTCTACGTTTGAGATTCTACTTCAATACGTCATGTGTGAAAAGACATAGTGAGAAGAAAATTTTTTGTATAATTTTGTTGGAATACTCCAAGTGTTGATGAAATTTTACCTCTCTGAATCTAATCACAGAGAAATATATGCAGAAAGATACAATGATGGCATTTAACACTTCCACTAGTTCGTATGTTGGACTTTTTCAATCAACAACAGGGTTCTAGATTTTTTTTATAATTTTGAAACCTTATTTGAAAATACAAAATCTTTATTATCTTTTTTTTTTTATACACTCACCTAAAACCACCACACATAGAAGGAAAAAAGAAAACATATTTCTAATAATTATCCTCCCCCCAAATTCCATTCGTTAAGACTTTCAAATACAAAGTAACAATGGATAGATTTTTTTATATATTTGCAACATAAACTTGAACACAAATTCCAATATTTTAAAACAAGAAAATCAAAATCTTTTTTCTGGTGGACTTTCTACACAAACAAGTGTAGATGTTTTATAATTTTGAACAAACTTGAACATGGAATGAGTAAGCTAACATGCAGTAAAGGAAAATTAAGAAATAAGTAACTAAACTCTATTCACTTAATTGAGTTTAAAAACATGATTTTGAAAAAATAATTTCACAAAAGGGTTTGTTCAATCACAATACCTTTGATAAACCCTCTTTAAGATCCAACTGGTTCCACGAATTGGAATTGCTTTCAATCTTCAAAGTAGCATAACAAAAGATCTTCCTCTACTATTCTTTAGCAAGGATTTTGTGGTGGAAACACTGAATTGAGCTGGTTTTTTTATAAGATTGAAGAGGGTTTTGAAATGGAAGGGTTTTTGAAGAATTTAGGGTTTGAAAGTGAAAGGCGTTTTTCTGCAGAATTTCTGGAGCTGATGGAAGTTTGCATGAAATGAAATTGAAAAGTTCAAAAACTTCAATATACATGAATTTCATGCAATTAACTAAAATGTGTGATGCCACTTAATCTCCACTGAAATTGAAAGTGGCAGGAGGTGGAAATGTGTGTGGAAAATCATGATTGGATTTCCACTTTAAAATTTAAAAAAAATTTAATCTTATAATTTTTATTAAATTTAATTTTAATTAAAATAATGATTTAAAAAAAATAAATTTTAAATTTTAATTTTTTAATTTTTAATTTCAAAATAAATTCATTTTAAATTCATCAAAAATCTAATTTTGAAGAAGTTCAAAATTTGAATTAAATTGTAATTAATTAAATTATTTAATTAATTTAGAATTTAATATCAAATAATTAAATATAATATTACAACCGCCCTAATATTTAAATCAATATTTAAATATTATTGAAACTCTTCAATTTTTTTTTTTTTTAATTACGATAAAATTAAAATGTTTCATTGTATCAAATAAAACTTAATAGAAACCCGTAATTGGAATTTGAACATATCAAATTCTAAACCCCTATTTACTTACCAAAATTTCTACAATATTATTAATCCAATTCACTAGCCTAGCAGAAGGGGTCTTAATGCACCTTAAAGATCATGAGCTCCAACGATTTGTAAATTAATTGGTTTAAACCTCGTTTAAATCGAATTAATCACTATTCCGTTAACTACCAAGGCATAACACTTATAGCTCGATGTTGCACTCTCCTTACTGTAGATATACTTCTGTCCATTTTAACCATAATCGGTAAGTCGATTCTTCACAGGGTTCCCGTTCCGTGAATTTACAGTTGGATCAAAGATTACCATTTATCCTGTAATACATCTTGCCTCCTTAAGCACCCACTGCTCCTCTATTGAACAATTTGATTTTATAATACAACTTATAAATCATGACCCTCTCATCCATGAGAGAGTGAGGCCCTCGTTGTTCAAAAAAATAGGCCATCAACACTTAAGTCTACCATTAGTCATTGAGTTTGAAAAGTCAGTTTTAACAGTAAGTTGGTTGTTATAAAAGAAACAGTGATTATTTTGAGGTCCGGTTTATGCAAACCTCATTGCACCAGGATGCCCACTCACATATCTCCCCACAGGGAATGATTTTGGATCACATCATTTCGTATACCCAATCTCATCCAATATGCTTATACACCAATCCTTGGCTATATACTAAAACTTGATCCTCTTTTATGTCGCCATATAGTTAAAGTATTCATATTATAGTCATTAGATTGAAATCATTTTTTAAAAAAATAAATAGTAATTTATTTTAAAAAAATATATATAAGGTTATAATGGTCTCAAAAACGTATAAGAATTTACTTTTTTGATTTTTACAAATATTAAATTCTTATTTATCCTTTAAATTTAAAAATAAATCAAAAAGTACACATTATTATCGTAGGGGACTTTTTTCTAAATCCATTCAAATGAAATAAAAATAAGTTTGATATAAATCAAATGTAATTATTTAATTTACATTCCCCTATTTTAGGCAGTTTAAAAAAATCCCCTCCGTTATGTGTATTTTTATTTTATAATTAAAATTGAGTTTTCTATTCCTATATTGATAATGGAAGACCTTATTTATAAAATAGGGTCAATATTACCCATGTCAATGAAAGACCAACATAAAAGAGAAGAGTGAAGAAGAGAAATGAAGAGTTTTGAGATGAAAAGTGAGAAAGAATGTGAAACAAACATTTTGCATTAGAAGGATTATTGTGCCAAAAAAACAAAAGATCATCTCTCCAAAATAACATTTTCAAAACAAAATGTTCAAAGAAAAAGTTTCAAAAAAGAAGTCTTCGGTCTACATCTCAAAGCTTGGATTGAGTCCTCCAACGATTGCAAGAGAGATTAGACACTTGAAGTATTCAAGAGAACTATTCTTTTTTCTTTGCCAATGAAGATATGAGTTCCAACAACATCACTTGCTGAATAGGAAATAAAAGGTTTAGATGAAGAAGATTAAATGAATCATCATTGACTCTTTGAAGTAGAAACAAGCACTAGTGCCTTTCAAATTCAATGCACATATTTTTCTAGTTTAACTATTTTAAGATTAGAATCATTTTTATAATTTTGAATTGTAATGATTTATACCATGCTACTTACTAATTTGTTAAATGATTTAATATAAAAAAAAATTACACCGTGTAGATTATGAAAATAATTATTCAATCATATAAACATTATAAATGAATGTAAAAACACCGAAACAAAGTCTCAACTGATATTCATTCTTGGATAATTATGTTTTTAAAATCTCAATATCATTTCGAGAACTCCATTCGTAAATATAAATCATGAAATTCCGTAAATAGTTATTGGAAATAACGTGGTAATTCATGTAAATCACACATATAATCATAAATTACAATTAAACCACTCACAGAAATTATCGTTAATTCAGACCTTCGATTGTAACGCTACTCAAAATTCGTCCAACGTTATATTACAATCAACTACCGATACTATTCTTAAAGAAAGGAAAATAATAGCAATCCACAATATTTATTAATTTCTCTTTCTTTTCTTTTCTTTTTTTTAATTAAAACAATTATATTGACCGTCATTTGCCTTTCCGTTTCCTC
>NW_024063686.1:0-1099 GCF_009727055.1 Benincasa hispida | reverse complement strand
ATGGTTGTGTCCAGTCTGGCGCCACCAGAATGGGTACGGTGATGAGCGCATCTTTCAATGTGTTGAATGCTTTGGTGCAACCATCATCAAAGTTATATTCTCGGTCAGCTTCAAGGAGCGTACTTAGGGGCCTTGCGATCTGGGAGAAGTTGCGAATAAATCTTCTATAAAACCCAGTGTGTCCCAGAAAGCTCCTAAGTGTTTTCATGTTCACTGGTGGGGGTAATTTGGAAATGCCGTCATTTTGCCTGATCAACTTCTAATCCTACTTTAGAGATTTTATGACCCAGAACTATTCCTTTTTCCACCATAAAGTGGCATTTTTCCCAATTCAAAACAAGATTTGTTGCCATGCATCTCTTTAAGACATTTTCAAGGTTAGATAGACAGGAGTCGTAATTATTGCCGAAGACTGAAAAATCATCCCTGAATACCTCGACTAACTCGTCCATGTAATTTGAGAATATTGCCATCATGCATCGTTGGAAAGTGCCTGGCGCATTGCAGAGTCCAAATGGCATGTGTTGAAATGCAAACGTACCGAATGGACACATGAATGTTGTCTTATTCTGATCTTCCGGCGCAAATACTATTTGATTGTACCCTGAATAGCCGTCAAGAAAACAGAAAAATTCATTCCCTGCAAGTCTGTCTAGCATCTGATCAATGAACGAGAGTGGAAAATGGTCCTTTTTAGTGGCCAAGTTTAACTTGCGATAATCCATGCAAATCTTGCACCCTGTAGTCGTTCTTGTGGGAATTACTTCATTCTTGTCATTAGTGACAACTTTCATCCCCCCTTTCTTTGGAACACATTGCACTGGGCTTACCCAGCTGCTATAAGATATCGGGTAGATAACTTCTGTGTCCAGCCATTTCACTTTTTCCTTCTTTACGACCTCCCTCATAGCCGGGTTCAAGCGGCGTTGCCTTTCTATCGATCCTGTCTTTCCTTCTTCCAGATGAATCTTGTGCATACAATACGAGGAGCTGGTCCCTCGAATGTCCGCCAAGGTCCATTCTAAGGCCTTTGCGTTATTTCTTAGGATCTGTATGAGCACATCTTCTTTCTCCTTACTCAGTGATGCAAAAATGATAA
>NW_024063685.1:0-1246 GCF_009727055.1 Benincasa hispida | reverse complement strand
CTACCATGCAAGACTACTCACACTATGGAAGCACTAGCTCAAATGTACTTAAAAGAAGTCATCCGGTTACATGGAATCCCAGTATCAATTGTTTCAGATCGAGACCCTCGTTTCGTCTCTAAGTTTTGGAAAAGTTTGCAGAAAGCAATAGGCACACAGCTAAATTTTAGCTCAGCCTTCCATCCACAAACTGATGGCCAAACAGAACGAGTTAATCAAATCCTAGAAGATATGTTGAGGGCATGTGCTTTGGATTTTACTGGAGCATGGGATTCGCAGATACATCTTATAGAATTTTCTTATAATAATAGTTATCAAGCGACAATTAGTATGGCTCCCTTCGAAGCCTTATATGGAAAGAAATGCAGATCCCCTATACACTGGGATGAAGTCGGGGAGCGAACACTACTAGGGCCTGAATTGGTACAGCAAACATTAGAGTCAATTAAGCTTATTCGGGAAAGAATGCGAACAGCTCAAAGCAGATAGAAGAGTTATGCTGATAACCATCGAAAAGAGTTGGAATTCAAAGTAGAAGATCACGTATTTCTAAAGGTAGCACCAATGAAAGGCATTATGCGTTTCGGACGAAAAGGCAAACTTAGCCCCCACTTTATTGGACCCTTTGAAATATTAGAACGTATTGGCCAATTAGCTTATCTAGTGGCATTACCATCCACCCCTTTCTACAATAACAAAATGTCTTTCATGTATTGATGCTTCGAAAATACGTGTTTGACCCATCACATGTAGTAAATTATGATCCTCTACAAATAAGTGAAAACTTGAAATATGAAGATACTTCAGTTTGCATCCTAGCAAGAGAGAAGAAGTCACTTCATAATCGAGAAATAAGTTTAGTGAAGGTTCTTTGGAGAAATCAGCAAGTAGAAGAAGCTACATGGGAACGAGAAGAAGAGATGAAAGTCAAATACCCTTATCTGTTTAAGAACCAAGAAACTTTCGAGGATGAAAGTTCTTAAGGGGGGAAGAATGTAACAACCCAAATTTGTACGCATACACTACAGGAAATAAAATGTCAAATGTTAAGAAGGACGAAATTTTATTTAAGGGGGGTAGTAAATGTAATACCTAACCCTAATTTAGAAAGCAAGAAAACAAATAAATTTAATAGGAAAATCGGGTGGAAATTTAGAATTGGAAAAAATAAGAAATTTATTAATTATCCAAAAATAATGAATAAGGGGGCAGAATCAGGGAAGATTAATTAGAAGTTGAAGAGAGC
>NW_024063684.1:0-5193 GCF_009727055.1 Benincasa hispida | reverse complement strand
ATAGAGGAATTTCATTCTCAAATTTTTTTGTCTATCGTTTATGTTAGATAATCTCTTTTTAACTTCTATAATATATGATATCTTTATTTCTTTAAACTAATACTCAATTTTTATTATATTATTTATCTAGCTTGCTTTCCAACAAGTTCATTTATTTGTGTAAGGATGAAAAAAGAAGAAGCAGATTCAACAACAATAATAGAGATAGTCACAAGAATACTACTATTGCATCTACATCTAACCAAATAGTTGAAGATCAACAATCTTCAAACAAAATCTAAAGCAAAAAGTGGGGTTTAGAAGCTTTCATCATCGTTTATGGCGAGAAATGGATCA
Organism: Benincasa hispida; assembly: GCF_009727055.1. Classification (NCBI taxonomy): domain Eukaryota; kingdom Viridiplantae; phylum Streptophyta; class Magnoliopsida; order Cucurbitales; family Cucurbitaceae; genus Benincasa; species Benincasa hispida. The sequence goes on along the minus strand of NW_024063684.1, from coordinate 4,857 downwards.
ACTAACTAGTCATGAAAAAGTTCTTAATAGAGGTAACATGATTTTTATAAATATATATTTATTTATGTTTGATTTGTAAGTAATTACTTTCTGTTTCTTTCTTTTTAATTTAGAATCTTCTTTTAGAGTGAGAAAAGTTCATTGGTCCCACACATAATCTCAAACTAGTTAAACTACCTCATGGGATTAGATTTGAAGTGTCATAGAGGAAGAAACGACCCGTTGGAGATAATGCTGATATCTTTAAAAGCCAATGCACTATCTTAACTAGACAAGTCAACTTTACTCCTTTACAAGTAAAAAGTTGGAGAGTTATTGATACAATAACAAAAAGGAAACTTATTTGAGCTTACATTGGTATATGCAAAAATAATAGTTTTTTTTTCTCTTTAATTTACTTCCTACATAATTAGATTACAACTACCATTTTTTTTGTAGGAACGATTTAAAGTTGAAGGTCATGAGGCTTCAGTATTGCTTCAAATTCATCGATCATATAATAATTGGAGAGACAATTTAAAGAAAAAATGGTTGTACAAATATGATATAGTTGCAGAAGCTTTAGCAAATATTCCACCAGAAATTACAAGAGAAGATGCATAATATCTTTAAAAGTTGTGGAAGTCAACTGAATATCAGGTTGTATTCTAAAATCTTTTTCTTGTACATAAACAAAGTTGTGCTTATTGATTTATTTCTTATTGATGCTCATACTCTACTTTTGAATACAGGAGATGTGTGAAAGAAACCAAAAGAACCGTTCTAAATTGAATGTATATCACACATGTGGTTCACAAAGTATACAACAAAGAGTTGAAAAAGAGGTAATTAAATGAAAAATTATATAAGCTTCTTTTAATTTAGTCAAATGATCTAATATATAGTATTTTTCACTTAAATAGGTTCTAGTCATTAATGAAGAGCCGAGTTGAATTAGAATTTGGGAGCTAACTCACTTGAGCAATAATGGATTGACTATGAATGAAATTACACAGGAGAAAATGGCAAGTACAAAATAATAGATAGATATGGTGTTATTGGTTAGAATTTGAGTAAGGGTCATTAGTTTATCATCTCTGTTGCTATGTTTTGGAAATGATTGATTTAAAGAAGTCTACTTAATGTGTGTTTAGATTTGAACTTAGATATAATTTATACAGTGTATAAATGTTGGGTTTGCTTTAGAACACTTGAATTTATATGTGTTAGTTTTGAATTATAATATGTGAATTTGTATTTGTAGTTGGATCTGAAATCATATGCTTCTCAAGTGATCAATGGTACACTTGACATGAACGAGGATGAGATTTTCGTACGAGTATTTGGACTGAAGAAACACGGGCGTGTTCGTGGTTATGGAGTAGGTGTTACTCCTTCTGAGTTGTTTTGATCATCGTCTACTATACGCAGTCTTGAGCGTCGCCTTAATGAGTCTGAACAACGACTTCAAAAATCTGTACGACAAAGAAAAGAATCTGAACAACAAAAAGAGATTGAGGTAGAAGCACTTAGGCATCAAATAAGTGAATTTGAAAATCGTTTTGAGGATAGATTTCAAAAAATGATGGTAGAGATGCATAAAAAATTTGTTTCTAGTTGATCGATTGTAGTTTGATGTTATAAAATTTCAATAGTCTTTTGGTGTACTTGTTAGGGTTGATGCCCTAAATCTCGTAGAGTCTTGTAATTTGTAAACCTTGTATGAACAAACATTTCTGTGATTTATAATATATAATATTTTATTCAATTTTGTCTATGAATTATATGATATTTTAGTTGCATTAACCACAAATCGATAAACAAAGTTCCATGTTTATCGTTGTAACTTAAACATGTATGTGGAGACATATAAGTGGATCGTGTTTAAGTGATAACCTAAATAGTCTGTAGTATATGGATAAGATTGGGTACCTTATCCTGGGGACACTACAAGTATGACCCGCTTTATAGGTCTTACAAATGTTGTAAAGTACTACAAATGATCTGATCCTGATCATTCATGTATTAGACATGTGAGCGGGGATATTATATACAACGGAGTTTATATAAGACCAAACCACGAAATGTTTAGCCTCGTTATATAACGCCGTTCATAATAGAGATTTTCATTTCACTAGGATGACCATAGGTAACATGACCTTAATTCTAAGTGAGTTGTGAACTCTTGCCTATGAGGGCAGTTCTTTAATTTGCATGGGTGAGAGTGGGCAGATCCCTGACTCAACAAGCCTACTATTTTGGGGATTCGTCTGATTGGAGAGCTAGGAACTCAACTACACAATATGAAATTACTTCTTCCCCGAAGCTGGGGGTAAGTAGATAAATTGCTCCCTTATGGGTTGATTCCGGGTCTTGAACAATGTGGCGCTACACTCTCTTTTGGCTCGAGAGAGGTTTAGTCATAGTGGGACTATGATCTATTGTTCATTAGAGGGATCAGTGGTACTTAAGGAGTTAGATGTAATTACAAGGGCAAAAAGGTAATTTGGCCTAGCTATACTTACGAGCAATTTGTGAAGGATCATCGTACTATTGATTGGTTATATCCAATGGACACAAAAATTAGTATATGTTAGTGCGAAGAGTGTAGCTGTCGATCTTTAGTGGAGTGTCCGACAGTTAACGGATGGTGGATAATGTGATTAAGAGTTTAATTAGTTATTCACGTATCGTTGGAGTTTTAAACTACAGGTCCATGAGGTCCCCTTAGTAGCTCAATGGATTTAAGTTGAGAATCAATTTTTGGGTTAATTTGAAATGTTCGAATTATAAGAGAGGAATTTAATTATATATGATATATTAGATTAATTCAATTATATACAATATAATTGATATAATGTATTTGATACATTATTGTTTGATTTGAGGAACTAATATTTGAATATGATTCAAATAATTTTCTATGAATAAGATTCATAGTTATTAATTTAATATAAATATGATTTATATTAAATTCACTGTTCGCACGAGATTTCAAAGAGAAATTTATTTCATAGAACTTGAACATTGTATTTGTATTAATTATTGTGGAAAGTGAGTACAATCTCTAAACATAATATTTTGATGCTTTCAAAATAAACTACAGTTTTTAAGCTGGTTGATCTTCTTGAATGATCGACATTTGGGCTTGTTGATCTTCTTGGATGATCGACCTTTGGGCTTGTTGATCTTCTTGGATGATCGGCCTTTGGGCTTGATGATCTTCTTGGAAGATCGACCTTTGGGCTTGTTGAGCTTCTTGGATGATCGGCCTTTGGGCTTGTTGATCTTCTTGGATTTAGAAAGCAGATTAATTAGAAGATTAATTTGGATTTAGAAACCCTAATTTAGAAAGCAAGAAACAAATAAAATATATAATTAAGAATAAAAATATATAAATTTAGTAGGAAAATCGAGTGGAAATTTAGCATTGGAAAAAAATAAGAAATTTATTAATTATCCAAAAATAATGAATAAGGGGGCAGAATCAAGGAGAATTAATTAGAAGTTGGACGCTAGCTAATTCGGGAAACAAAGGGCTGTAGATAACTTTTTGTTTGGGTATTGCTTATTGGAGAGAAACATAGGAGAGAGCAAAAGTTGGAGAGAAAAGATGGAGAGAAAGAAGGAGAGAGCCACACCGGTGAGATTGGAGGGAGCGAGATTGGAGAGAAATATTGGAGAGAAAACTGGGAGAGAGCAAAGTTGGAGAGAAAAGATGGAGAGAAAGAAGGAGAGAGCCACACTGGCGAGATTGGAGGAACGATATTGGAGAGAAAATTGGAGAGAGCGAGATTCTCAGTGAGAAAGTGGGAGAGAGCGAGAGCCACGAGAGTAAAACAGCGAGAAAGCTGGAGAGAGCGAGAGCCATGGGAGCACAACCAGCGAGAAAGCTGGAGAGAGCGAGATTCTAAGAACAGAGAGAACAAGATTTGGACAGAAGCGTGGATTATGCGTTGAATTTGGCCACGATCTTATAGATTATACATGGAGAACCCTAAATTGAATACAAACAAAGGTTGATGACGTAAGAGCAAACGTTAGCCAAAATTAGGTGTCTTATTAAGAGAAATTCTTAAACTTAAGTAATTTTAAAGAAGCCATTTATAGGATGAGTTGTCACACAGAGAAGAGCTGGAAACGGCTATAAATAGGAGGCTTTGGGCTGGAAGTTAAACTCATTCTCAAACAAAACTCAGTAGTAAAAATCGTGTGGAAAGGGTGAAGTAATTCTGTTAGTTAGAAGGAGGAAACACGAAGGAAGTGCTGCCCAAATTTCCTTTTGGTTTAAGAGGGAAAGCTCTACTGATTAAACCATAAGGAATAATAAGAAATAACTAGGATCGCAGTCAAGGTAAGTAGTTTATCTTACCCTCTCTTTAAGTGTTTCATGGTAGTGTACATTTAATATATTGCATAATTATGTTATTGTTATGTTGCATTACATGTTTAAAATACGTTTATCGACAAGGACCCCATGCATTATGTTTGTTCACACGATGAAATAAGATTAAATTTTAATTAGATAAAGGTTATGCTTCTAGGGCTAGCAGGGCATGTATGGTTGCACCCCTCTAGACCACAATCTAGTTCTATGTCAAGTTTATGCTAGGGACTAACAGGGTATGTATGGTTGCACCCCTCTAGTCCAATCTTATGTTTATGCTAATGGTTGATGTTGGATGCGACTCTGGCCCTACTGACTGCATGACCCGCTAATCATCAGATGGTTTAGTTTCTGCTTAAGTCCTCATCTTCCTACCAGAGGAGAAAATTTACGTTAGAAGCATAAAACCGACCATCAACATGTTATTATATGTTTTTCGGTCCCAATCATATGTTTTCAGGACATGTTGCATGTGATTGTGCATTTGGGTC
>NW_024063683.1:0-17640 GCF_009727055.1 Benincasa hispida | reverse complement strand
CCTTATTTCTTCCATGACTGCAGCCCTCCACTCGAGAGTTTCTATGGCAACATGTATATTACTTGGAATCATTACTGTATCCAGACTGGTAGTAAGAGCCTTGAACTCAGGAGATAGGTTACTATATGTCATGTAACTATGCATAGGAAACTTTATACATGACCTAGTCCCTTTTCTCAAGGTAATTGGAAGATCAAGAGACGCATCACGGTTTTCCTCTTCTCCTCGTTCCTCACTACAGCTAGCCATCTAATCTATGGATCTTTTGTCAGAAGGACTTCCCACACAATCACCTTCCCTTCCACTATTCTCGTTTTCTAGAGTTATTTCTTTAGTTTTGTCTTTTCCATTAGTTTCTTCATCCTCCTCAGGTCCTTCTATTTTCTCATTATCTGCATCAATCTCTATATCTCTGTCCATTCTACAATTATTAGTCTTAACACAATCATTAATATCACAAACAGGGATATTCATACCTGGAACTGAGACTGAGTCAGACTCATGAATTGGGGCCGGAGACGCGACAGGTGGCACTGTTTCCTTCCTGAGATTCTTCTTGTAGTAAGTTATCCAAGGGACTTGATTAGTGGGAAGAACATAACTAGGAAGAACAGGGCTAGGATGTTCAGGTTCAGCCGACATCTCTAGGGGAATGGAGTACGTGGACCAGTTAGCCTCTTCACTAGGACGCTCCCCCTGAAGTGGACTAACGGGGAAGAATGGTTGATCCTCGAGAAAAGTGACGTCCATAGATACAAAGTACTTTGGAGACGAGGGATGATAACACTTGTACCCACGTTGATGGAGAGGGTACCAACAAAGACACATTTTTGGGCACGAGGAGTGAATTTCGTACGATTGGGACCATGGGTGTGGACAAAGACAACACATCCAAACACCCGCAGAGGTACGTCAGGAATTAACCGGGTGTTGGGATACAATTCTTTGAAACATTCAAGAGGAGTATGGAAGGACAAGACACGGGAAGGCATGCAATTGATTCGGTGGGCTGCAGTGAGGATAGCATCACCCCATAAATAGGAAGGAAGAGAGGTAGATATCATAAGGGAACGGGCGATCTCTACTAGATGTCTATTTTTCCTCTCAGCAACTCCATTTTGCTGGGGAGTATTGGCACACGAGCTTTGATGGATAATTTTTTTAGATACCAGGAAGTCTCAGAATGAGTTATTAATGAATTCACGCCTGTTGTCACTCCGTAAAATGGCAATTTTTGTGTTGGACTGGGTTTCTACGGTTACATAAAATTGTTGGAAAACAGTGGACACCTCAGACTTATCAGTCAAAAGGAAGACCCAGGTCAATCTGGTGTGATCGTCAATAAAGGTGACGAACCACCATTTTCTTGTAGAGGTAGTGGTAGGTGAGGGACCCCCAGACATCACTATGGATAAGACAGAATGGTCTGGACGGCTTTTCAGGTTGAGAGTGGAATGAAACACGACTTTGTTTAGCCCAGATACACACATCGCACTATAAGTATGACATATTAATATTATGAAATAAATGCGGAAAAAGGTACTTTGTATATTGAAAACTGGTATGTCCCAGACGGTAATGCCATCACATAAAATCAGTTTCAACAATAGAGAAATTCAAAGAAATAAAACTAGTCCTATAACTATTCTTAAAGGAAGTTTCATCAGTCAGGAAATAGAGCCCCCTATCGTGCCGAACAATACCAATCATCATCCCCAAGCCCAGATCCTGAAAAAAAATAATGTCGGGTGAGAAAACAGTCTGACAGTTCAAGTCCCTTGTAATTTTACTAACAAATAGTAAGTTATACGAAATTTTAGGAGCATGCAACACATCACGCAATATCAAACCATCAGATACAGAAAGATGTCCTTTCCCTGCGATAGGGGCAAAGGAGCCATCTGCGATTCTAATCTTTTCATTGCTGGCACTCGGGTGATATGATATAAAATGATCAGAAGACCCGATCAGATTATCTGTTGCTCCAGAATCCACAATCCAGTTCTTAAGGGTGTTCTGTTTTTTACCATTAGGGGGATGCTGCATTGTAAAACGCAGGAAAAAGAGACTGCTAGTTCGTACCTCTAAGTGTGCAATTGCACTACACTCCGCAAACCACTTAAGTTACTCTTGACGTCATGCTTGAGTGAAGGTTAGTCAAAGTCTTGTTCATTTGCCTAGTCCGCTGGTCCAGAGCTTACAAGTCCAAAACCAACCCTTGTTCTAGTATTGATCGTTTTTAAATTTGGAAGGTTTCCATAAAGCTTTCCAACACTGGTCTTTCTTGTTTGCATGGTTTTTTGCAATGCTCACAGATATGGTGGAGGTATCTTCGTCACTTATCTAATCCAGATGACTTGGTGGCAAAAGCCAGCAGACCTTAATAAGTAGAAAATGTACAACTGAAATATTCATGCCTTAGATCATTGTCTTCTTCGAAGCGTATTTCAGAGCACACTCCCTCAGTGAACGGATGTAGGACTTTGGCCCAAAATCCTACTACGAAAACCGTCATATTTTGGATTTAACCCCACCAGAAAATCATTACACTCGATCTTTTCCTTAAGTTTGGCATACTGCGTCCCATCATGTGTACATCTCCAGACAATCTTCACAGCATATAGTCATTTCTTGCCATAACAAGGACAATTTATTGAAGTATGACGTGACGTCCATAGCTCATTTGCTTACATTCATGAACTTGTTTGCGTTAAGGTATAAAGGCGGGATGCATTATCGTCTTTATACAATACACTTGGTATTGCATCTCAGATCACTTTGGCAGTCACCGTATAAAGAAACGGTCTGCAATTTGAGGGTTCCATGCTACTCACTAGAACTGATCGTAGCAATGAATCTTCTACTCTCCAAATATGCTCGTGGACTACTGGGTTCAGGTTTTGCTATCTCCTCAGTTAGATAGCTAATTTCGGTCTTCCTTCCACACCATTTCGTATGGATTGAGACCAAGAAAAAATAATTTTCGCCATTCAATTTTCTCCAATTATAATTCCTGCAGTGTCCAATCGATCCATAATAATATTATTTAGGTAATAATGGAAAGAGTTTACCGGGTTCTCAGAGCCTAGCTTAAAATTTGACGATTCCGGTGAACTATTTTGAGTTGTTATCAAGAATCGACCCGAAATCCGCGAGCTATTGCTTTGAGGAAATAAATATTGCTTTTAATCTCATCAAACACTCCCCGGTCAGACCGGCCAGAGAGTTCGCCAGAAAAAACGATCGAACCGGCGTTACTGTAGTTAGAGAGGACTGGCCATCCTACCACCGAGGTTGCTGGTCAGAAAAACTCCCCCGATCGGTCGTCGCACAACCCGGTGTGGTCGACATCCCTAGGATTCGAAGTTGCAGCTGGGAGTTCGTGTGGGTTGCACGAAGACGCCTGGGAGATCGGCCGCCTGTTGTGCGCGAAGACGCCTGGGAGTGCTGCAGGACGATTCAGCGGATTCTTTGAACGGTTGAAGAAGGGTCAACGGATCAGAACTTGAAGAAGGGTCGCCGAACACCATCTCGGCTGTTGGACGATAGGCTGGATCTCGTCGAACAGTATTTGTACTTGATCAATTAGGTTGCCTGCAGCTGAAGGTGGCTGGGCATCGCTAAAATCTAGGCGCGATCCGATCTGTCCGTCGATGGATTGGGTTGTCGTTCCGACGACACTCACTTGTTGAAGAAGATGAGGTAATGCAGTCTTTAGGTATTGTTGGACTGCTTCCTTAATCGTGACAGCTATCTCAAAATTCGTCGTCGAAGGAGACTCATCAATGGTGGCTAGGGTTTCATGGCCTAAGGTTTCGTCCCCTTGCTCTGATACCATGATAAAAATAAAAGTAGAAAAAGGGAAAAATACAAGACTAATTTACGTGGAAAACCCTAGGCTAGGGAGAAAAAACCACGATCGAATCTTATTATTAAGTTTTCATTGAAAGACAGAAAGACTGCTCAAATAAATAGACAGAAAGGAAGCGTTTTAGGCCTATAAATAAATTACAAATAAACCCCTAGGGCAAACCAACCCTTTTTTCAACATTTAAAACTCAAATTAAATGTAGTTTAAGTACTTATTGATTCTGAATTCTTCTGTTGCATGTTATATTACTCCTTCAGTTTGCATATCTTTTATCTATAATCTATAATCTACTTAAAGGTGAAATGTAGGAACAACTTTCTTTGGACACTTTTATCTCTTCTCTATTTTACTTATTTGCACATATGCCATTATCCATTAAATATATAATTAATATTCAGTACAACAAATATGACTTATTATAGCTCTCGAACATAACCTTTTTAAAAAAGGCTATAGATACTCTACAAAAAAAAAAAAAAGGAAAAATGTTAAAAACCAAATTTGGGGGTGCCCATAATTAATATTCGTAGTTATTTGCCCAAACACTCAAAATTTTGGGGTTGCGCGCTTTCACCCCTTCGTCAAACACACAAAGTCGGGCATATTTTCTTTTTCTCTATTTCTCTTCTTTCCTTTCTTCGTCTCTCCGCACAAAATCTCAATCTTTTTTCTCGAATCTCAACCCTTATTTTCTCAAATCACATATTTCAACACTTGAAATCCATATCATTCTCATTTCTCTCTTTATCATTCTCAACTCTGCGCGATGTCCTAAAAATGTGTGCCCGCATTCCACCGTCAACGACTGATTTTCCATTGTCTCCGTCAGTTGCAGCAACTTTGGTGAGTCGGATTTTCCTCTCTTTATTCATCCTGAAATCCATTTTCATTTTCCTTTTCTATTTGATTTTGGATTTCCTTTTTGCGTTTCTCCATTGGCAATTGATTACTATTTGTGTTTGGTTGCTGTTTGATTATAGTTTCTAACTTTCTGCACTTGAATGAGATTGAGCTAGCTAAATGGAATGAAATTATATATTGGATTTTGTTTCCTGTGATTGTTTATGATTTTGTAACTTTAGTCTAAACATTTTATATTAGAACTCGATCCTCGATCCGGTCCAAAACTCGATCCTCGATCTCCAATGTGGAAAACTCATCACCACTGTGAAGAACTCGATCCAATCCAGAAGTTGATTATCGATCCGGTCCAAAACTCGATCCTCGATCTCTAGTATGAAGAACTCAATCCGATCAAGAACTCGATCTAGTCCAAAACTTGATCCTCAATCCAAGTCTTGATCCGATCCTCGATCCAGTCCAGAACTCCTCCACTGTGAAGAACTCGATGCTCGCCCATATCTGCCGCAAACAAAACCCACTGATGCGCCCAATTCGAACAGGAAAGACTTTTAAAGCGGGTAATAACATACAAATGCTCAATTTAAGTTTAAAACATCTTTTAGAACATTTTGAATTATCACTTTCTTATTCTCTTGATGACAATTTCCTTTTCTTCTCTCTGTTACTACACTATTTCTCTTCTCGTTTTCAATTGTTTATTGCTCTGTTTTTACCATGAGTATTATTTGTAGGTTCGTGGCTATAGACAAAATTGGAATCTTTTTGTGAATGAACCGCAGGTAGAAAAGTATTATTTTAGCATGTTTGTCATCTTATTTTTGGCTTTATTACTCCTTGAATGTTCGTGACTATAGACATGTTTGTCATTTATGCCTTGTATCCAGATTCATGTTTCTTAGTTACTAAAAGGGTAACAAGTTTACCTTCAATGGAAGATTTGGTTAGAGGATATATTGGTTAGCTGTAACATTTTAAAATTTTTATTAAAATTTCAAGTTGCCTCAAAATTTTGATTGGGAAAATTGTCTTTTCCCTGGTTTGACAAGATTTTGAGAATATAATTAATTCCTCTCATTTGATGAAATTTTGAAATTTAGAAGAATTGACATTTTAAAAAGATTTTGATTTTTTTTAATAATTAACTACATTACTTCAATTCAAAGTTTTCAACTTTTATGGTTTTGATTATACATAGTTCTATAGTTTTACATCCAAAATGCTATTCTCGACAAAAGAATTAAACCCTTTTTATGTACACTTTTTTCAATTTCCAACTTTCTTAATTTGTAGCTTTATTATTTTTTTTATCAAAACTTTCATATATTTCTAAGAATATAGATAAATTTAACATAAAATTTAATAAACAAAATAGAATACTTGTTGAAATTAGATAAATTCAACAATATGTTTTTATGATATTTATATTTGTATCCAATAAAATTCTTTTCCTTTACCCACAATCTGGTATGGCTCCATTTAAAATATTCGCTTTGAGCAACCAACTTCAACATAATAAGAGATATTTTCATGAGTGAAATTACAATATACCACCCAGAATCCTAATCTCAGGCCTTCAGTGGATGTCAGATCTTGGTTATGGACCAAAAGCTAATTAATATTATTTGGGTTGAAATGGACCAATGAATAAAAAGCTCTGAGACTAGAGATTTGAGGGGTGCGCAAAGCCCGAGCAGTAGTGCAACACTTGGACGACACCCGAGAGCCCCAGTAGCAAGCTACCATGGTGGGCTGATCTTAGCCAAAAGGCCGAGAAAGTATGAATTTTTCAGTCCTCATACATCCGCTTTTATACTCCATCTTCCTTGCCTCTTTTCAGCTTCCACCGATGTGGGAACTTCTTCACTTCTTTCCTTTCCCATTATCATTAATGTTTCAATGGAATTACAAAATACAAAGTGATTCAAAATTCACAATCTTTTGTCATTTTTTTCAAAAATACATTATTCTTGAACTTATCCCAAAATTCAAATCCAAGACATTTATTGAAAATTAATTATCCAAATACTTCTTCATGTTATGTTTTTTTTTTTTTTTTTTTTGCTTTAGTTCGTTTTAAAGAGGAAAATTCAGATATTGACATTTTCGTCACTTGACTTTCAACAAATGTATGAAATAATTAATATATTTGGAAATATCACTAAGACCAGTACAACATACCTTATTCTAATTCAAGCATTGATCTTTGTTGTGTTGTGGAAGAATCACTTCATTGAAAGTAAATTGAGGGTAACTTCGGTAATAAATCGTCTTTGTCAGTTGCTTCTCAAGGTAACATAATATTCTTACTTAGTCATACATCTGTCGAAGAAGGATTTGAACAAATTTAAAACCATTAGCTCGAATCAGTGTAAAAAACTATGGAACAATAGTAAAAACTATTTATCTTTAGATCAAATGCAATTACCCAAACCCTGAATCCATCATATGTAGTATGCATGTGGGAAAACATTCTATGCTACACAACATTTTGTGATTTCAAAAGAAAGTTTCATATTTAAACTCTCTAAGTCAATCAAAATCTATCCAGTGGGATAACAAATACAACTTTTTCTTGAAAGTTTTTGTAATGAGCCAGAAGTCTAAGTCATTCTCACAAACAAAGAAGCACAAACAAGCCAAAACAAAACCACAAGATAAGACCAGAACAAAAACAACCCATAAAAATAAAGACGCAGACTACGATGGGAGAAGCAGAGAAAGAACCCAAAACCCTACAAACTAGGGACGCAGCAAAACAAAAACAAATAAAGATCAAAAAGAAAAAACATTACACACTAGATTAGACCAAGAAGGTCAACCGAAGAAGCACGAGCACGAACAGTAGCTATCATATTACATATTATATTTAAAGCATAAGAACGTCAATCTCTCCTTATATTCCATGCTCTGTGTGATTTATTAATATTTTCTATAATACTATTACGATATTTTTACTCTTTTTATATAATTATCTCTTTCCACCATAAAAGGCATATTGATTCTGGATACATTTTCATAAAAAACATAGTGTATTTGTTGTTTTTTGGACGGTTTTAGAAACTCTCCAACTCCAATATGTGAACATTTGGTCTTTTATTTTAAGTGAGAGTAGTTTTGATAATTCTGCATTATTATTTTTTTTATTATTTAATTCAATTTTTTCATTTTCACAATTTTGATATATTTTGCCTTTTTTTTCAAACGAAACCTTAAATTTGACATTTATTCTTATCGGCTCATTTTAAATAATATTTTCTTTGTTGTTTGGTTTAATAGAAAAACAAAAAAAGTTAATATAAAATTCTTTTTTTAACAATTGGTGATATGGAGTAAAATAGAAAGTTTGTATCAGTGACATATAAAAAAAATAATAATAAAGTTTTAAAAAATCAAAATTTCCCTCTAAGATTGTGGCCAGAAATCTTGGTTTCTCAGTCGGATTTATGATTCTCGATCACAATCTCAGTCACAGATCATGAATTATGTCCAAAATCTCAGCCATAATTCATTATTTTTTAACTTTTATCTTGTTCTTTAATTTTATTTAATATTTGTTCATTCATTATACCTTTTTATGCTAGTCAAGAAGTATGTAACTTGGATATAATTTTGTAAAAATAGTAGTTTTTATCATTAAAGAAATTAAATATTATATAGTTTTGTTTTAATTCCCACAACTTTTTCGTAAAATAAAATTGTTCGACGAGAATTTTCGGAGAATTTGGTTCGTTGAATTCAACTTTTGTATTTGTTTTAAATTTCAATGATAGTGAATATAATCTCTAATATTCGATCATTTGATGCTTTCTCTTGAAAAAGTAAACTTTTATTCTTAAGTTTGTTTTATTCTTGGATGATCAGCTTTTGGGATTGATATGTTCTTTTAGCATCGACATTTTGAGCTTAATGATCTTTTGGAGATATGATGATCAACTTATACCGTCCTCTGGCTTAACATCTAGTTAGATCGGCTTCTGACTTTTTGGGTTTAGAAGTTGCCTTATCCTTAAACTTTGAGAGTTATTAACACTATTGGATACGGCTCATTTTGTATATTAATACAAATGATGTGATCTACAGATCTATTCATGTAGAGACATGTGAGTGGAGGCATCCTATGCAATGAGTTTGCATAAAAAACTAGACATGAAATAGTTACTTTTTCTTTATAACGACCGTTTACTGTTAAATGACTATTTCATACTAAAGAACCTAGGAAACCCAATCTTAATCTGAGACTAGCTATGAACTTCTGTTTATTCGGGATTTTCCTTTGATCTACATGGGTGAAAGTAGTCCAACAGCATTGCTCAATAAACCTTATATTTTGGGATAAGACTGATAGATAGCTGAGAACATAGCCCTACGAAATGGAATTCCACTCCTACCCGTTTTAGATTAGCAGATAGGTTGTTCTCTTAGAGTGCTGATTCAGTGTCTGAACAATCGGGGCGTTGCCTTCTCATGATGAGAGAGGGACATGATTCATAAGTAGTATTATGAATCAATTGTTCATTTAAAGGGTCGGAGCGGGTGGACTTAAGGAACAAGATGTATTTATAGGGGTAAAATGGTAATTTTGACCCAGCTATAAATACGAACGACTGTGAATGATCGAATTACTGATTATTGATTTACATGGACAGAATACATCTACAGTGAGGAGAGTGAACTATCGAGCTATAGTGGCATGTCTTGATGGTTAACGAAAAGTAATAACTTCGACAAAGAGTTAAACCAATTAATACAATCGTTGGAGCTCATGATCTATAGGTCCAATAGGTCCTTAACTGCTCATAAATGGTATAATGGAATTAAGTAATTTGATTGATTGAATTTTGAATTTAGGGTTTATGAATTTGAAATGTTAAATCAAATTTTATGTTTTTCATATTAATTGTATACGATACAATTAAAACGTTATAATTTAATCGAAATTAAAACGAGATTGGAGATCAATTAATATTTATAATATGATTTAAATATTTATTATAATGAATTTGAATCATATTGATGGAATTGTGTTTATTAATTTAATATTAAGATATTAATTAATTTTGAATTCATTATATAAAAACTAAATTTTAATAAAATAGTTTTATTTAAATAATAATTCAATTTTTTGAAATTGATTTTTTGAGTTAGTTGGATTTTTCCTAAAAATTGGAAAAAATCCACTAAACTCACATATGGTGTATTATCACCAATTCCACTATACACTCTTTAATCAACACCAGGTAGGAGCTGCCCTAAATGCAACCATCTTCTATTGCATGATTTAAGGCTATATAATGAAGCTTCATGCATGGAAATTGAAAGAAGACTGAGCTTTTTATCCTTACTGCTATAACCTAAATAACCCAACTCCACCCTCACTAGTTCATCTTCAATTCAGCTTGATTAGAGTGTTTCCACCACATTCTTTCTTGAGCATAGTAGAGAAGATCTTGTTGGTGGTTTTCTGAAGAATCCAGCCCAAACTTGTGGAGATTCTACTAAAAACGTGAAGAGAACTACAAAGGTATTGTCATGACCAAACCCTCTTTTGAAACTTCATGAGTAGCATGTTTAATGATAAAAATAAAATTAGAAAAAGGGAAAAACACAAGACTAATTTACATGGAAAATCCTAGGCCAGGGAGAAAAAACAACGATCGAATCTTATTATTAAGTTTTCACTGAAATACAGAAAGACTGCTCAAATAAATTGATAGAAAGGAAGCCCTAAGCCCATAAGTAAATTAAAAATAAACCCCTAGGGCAAACCAACCATTTTTTCAACACTCCCCTTCAAGTTGGGGCGTAAATATCGATCAGACCCAACTTGCTGACACAGTAATCAAAACTCTATCTTAACAACCCCTTTGTAAGGACATCTGCAATCTGCTGATTTAAAGGGATGTAGGGAATACATATGCTACCATTGTCCAGTCTTTCTTTAATGAAATGTCTGTCAATCTCGACGTGTTTGGTTCTATTGTGCTGGACCGAATTGTTGGAAATACTTATTGCTGCTTTATTGTCGCAAAAAAACTTTATTTGTAGCTCACTGTCTTGTCAAAGATCTGTTAATACTTTGTTCAACTAGATCTCTTCACATATCCCCAAACACATGGCCCTGTACTCGGCTTCTGCACTACTCCTAGCAATCACTCCTTGTTTCTTACTTCTCCAAGTGACCAGATTGCCACAGAAAAACGTACAATATCCAGACATAGACTTTCTATCAACAGCGGATCTAGCCCAGTCCGAATCTAAATATGCTTCTATACCACGTTTATTAGACTTCCTGAACAGAAGACCTTTACCAGGAGTACCCTTTAAATACTGTAAGTTGCGTTCAACGGCTGTCATATGTTCTTCATAGGGAGCTTGCATGAGCTGACTAACAACACTCACGACATATGATATATTAGGTCTCGTGTGAGATAAATATATCAACTTCCTGACTAATCGCTGATATCTTTCTTTGCTAACAGGGACTCCATTATTAACATTACTCAATTTGACATTATACTCTGTAGGGGTGTCTACAGGTTTACACCCAGTCATTCCTGTTTCTTTGAGGAGATCCAGATCAAGAGTATACTTTCTCGGTTGTGAGATACCACCTTCTACCTCTTCTCGACATCGAGCCCATCTCCCCATCACCACCAACCAGTATCGCCTCCCACACCTCCTCTTCCCGCACTCTTCTACCACTCTCTCACCCAACCTCTTCAGCCCATCTTCTGTTTCACCGTCTCATACTTTCACGCACACACTCACTCCACCTCACTCAGCACCACCACGTCCACTCACCACTACACAATAACCGTACTGACACTCTCTTCCCTCGACACTCCACACCCTTGTAAACTACATGTGGCTCGAGTTCCCCTGATGTCCTCGACCTCTTACACCAACACCTCGCGCTCAACTCCCTGTCAAACCACGCGCTCTTGCGCGGACCTCTCTCTCACACCCAACTACAGCACCACCACTCTTACCCGAACCCTACACACCACTCGATGCCTTAAACACCTCTCGCTCGCAACGCGGCACGGACCGCGCCCCCTGTACCACTCACCTCACGACCCTCCCCTCACTTCTCCACTAAGAAACACCGTCATTCTCTCCACATCCAAACTGGTCACAGGCAACTTATTTAACAACACAGATTAATAGTACCGATGGCTTATCTGAGTTTTGGCTATCCAGCGAGACAATGTCCAGCCTAGTAACTCAATACCAAAGGTCCTCACGGTAAAGCCTTGACCTCTTAACCCAGCCCTCCGCTCCTATACCTGCTGCAATCCCCGCCACCCTCCCCACTTTTACTTGACACTGTAACAGACCCACCTTACATCAAACCGTCTTTGCCCTTAGGAAGAGCAACCCGTTCCCATGTTCCCATTTTCTGTAGGGCTCTTACTTCTTCCATAACCTGCACGCCTCCACTCTCGGAGTTTCTTATGGAAAACATGTATATTCACCGGAATCATTCTGTAATCCAGATCAGGTTAGTAAGAGCTTCCCCACTCAGAGATAGTTACTATATGTCAGTGTAACTCACGCCCATCCCCCCAGGCAAATTTCCTCTCTCTCCATGACCGTAGTCTCTTTTCTCAGCTAGATCGGAAGATCAAGAGGACGCATCACGCTTTTTCTTCTCCATGTCTCTCAACACAAGTAGCACTCTTGATCTCATCGATCCTCCTTGGACCCCAGCCACCCTTCCCAATAGACATCACCCACTTCGCCTTCACCACCTTCTGCGTTTGAACCCACGCCCCTATTTTCTTCGATGTTGCCTCCTTCCCACCTCAGTTTCTCATCCTTCCCAGTTCCGCTTTATTTCTCATCTCCATCTGCATCCATCTTCTATATCTTCTGTTCACATTCTACAGATATTATCACCACAATCTCAATACTCACAAACAGGATATTCGATACCGCCTTAAACTGCGATTGATTCACGACTTCCATCAACTGTTTGGAGAGGAGCGACAAGACGGCACTGTTCCCCCTTCATGACGATCTCCCCCTCTCTTGTACGCTCACCTACTTACTCCAACGACTTGTATTAGGGGATAGCAATACGAACTACGCACACACACGCCTCACGCGGACTGCTCTCCAGCGATCTAGCACACCCACTCCTCCTAGAGGATGGAGTAGTGGACCCTAGTAGGCCCTCTTCACCTCAGCCTCTCCGAAGAGAATAACGGGAAAAAACGGGTTGATCTCGAGAACCACATGACTCCATGACACAACAACTTCCGAGACCGCGGCCTCGACTCAGCACCACTTGTAGCCCACTGCACGCGACCGCACGCCACACAACACGACACCAACCTTCGCCTTGGCACTAGGAGTGAATTTTCGTACGCATCTGGGACCATCGGCTACGACCCAACAGCACCCACCACCACCCCCTCACACACCCCGAGCAATAAGTAACCGTCAGAACTTCAACCACCCGCGCCTCGTTGCACTCCCTAACAAAATTCTTGGACACACACTTCACAGCAGCGCGACTGAGTATGGACACATCCACCACTACCCGGGACCAGCCGCCCCACTCACGCCCCCGATTACTCACCACGGTGATCGCCTCGCAGCTCGCGCACACTAACCCCATACGCCCCACAACATACGAAAGGAACGAGTACGTACGATCTCCATAACCCCCCCACACCCCCCACACACCCTCTACCACGCTCGCCTTACTCTTTTTCCCTCTCACCGCAAACTCCATTTTGCTGGGACAGCTTAGGCACACCACCGCTTCTGTTCGCAATAACCTCTATCCACGCACCTACCACTGACGTCCTTCGAGACATGACTCTTCCCCACTAATCGCGCACCTCTCACTGTCACTCCATAAATTGGCAATCTTTTGTGTTGAACTCGCCGCTCTCTCCTCCCACTCGGCCGCACTTAAGAATTGTGCAAAATAGTGCACACCTCTCGACCTTCACCTCCGCGTCAACACCTGCACGCACCCACCCCGATGTCTTGTCCTCACTCCCCCCTCAATAAAGGTGACGCAACCACCCACTTTTCTTGTAGACCGGTCAGCTGGTGGTGAGCGGACCCGCAGGACCATCACTGCATTAATGACCAAGACCACCCTCCCTCCGCACCCGCTCTTTCAAGCGTCTCACCGAGCTCGCGCACACCACACACCACGCCACTTTTGTCCTTTCAGCGCCCGATTACACACACGCCACTATAAGAGAGACCATATATATCCCTCCGTATTATGAAAAATGCGGACAAAACATGTACTCGTAATATTGAACACACGGATGCCTTAGACCCCGGTCAAGCCATAACATAAATCAACTCCCACCACACAGAACGAAATTCAAATAAATAACCTCAATCTCTTAGTTAACCATTCTAAAGGAATTTTCATCAGTCAGAAACTAGAGCCCCTACTCGTGTCGGGCGAGCTACCAATCATTCGTCCCCTAAGCTAGATCACCTGAAACAAACACATGTTCGGGGTGAGAAAAATAGTCTGACAGCTTCAAGTCCTTGCTAATATTTACTAGCAGAATAGTTAAGTTATAAAAAATCTAGACACTGCCACCACAACACACAATAATTCAAACCATTCAACGGAGAACGATCGTTCCCCTTTCTTCGACAGCGCGGCCAAAGGAGCCATCTGCGATCTCTCAATATTTTCATTGCCCCGACACTCGGGTGATATGATTATAAACATGATCAAAAGACCCGGGTCATGTGATCTGTTGCTCAGAACATCCAACAATCCATATGTGCGTCATTTACCATTAATGCTATAAACATAAGACTTGAGTCTATCCTGAAGTGTGTCATCCTGCACTCGACCCACGCAACACCTCTAAGTCACTGCTGACTTGTCAATCTTGAGGCGGAGTCAAACGTTGTCATTGCCTAGTCGCCGGCCACGAGCCCCACGATCCAGAACCACCCCTGTGTTCCTATCGATTGACGCGTCATTGTACATTGGATGGTTGTCGCGATTCGAAGCTCCAAAACTAGTCCTCTCTCGCCGTGCACATGGTTCCTTGCGAGCCTGTGCACAGCCACTAGGCTGGAGTTCTTCTCACTATGGACTTAGGACGTGAGTTTGGGGTGGCGAGAAAGCGGAGCCCCTTCAGTAGATGTAGACAACTGATAATATTCATCTGCTTAATCTGTCTGCGTCGAGCATATTTTAGAGCCACACTTCCCTTCAGTCGATTGTTGTAGGAGTGCCCATCAATATCTTCTCTGTGAAACACCGTCTATATTTGATTAGAAGCCCCAGAAAGCGTTGGAGTGACACCGATTGCTTCCGTCAAGTGTTGCGGATCCTGCGCCCGTCCCATGGCATGTTGGTAGACAGATCTCGCGTAGATCAGATCTGCAAGCAGATGGAGAGGTAGCGCCCCATTCGGTGCGCGATAATCGCAAGGAGCGACAATTTCTGCTGAGTTACGTAAGAGATATTGATCGGTGCATGCTCCATTACCGGCGCCTCTTGCTGGGAGCGATACTTCTCCCAATAACTTGGTGGGTGCGGAGTTGGGGGAGTCAGGAGTAAGAGCTGGTATGGCATTGCTGTGTGTCTACGAATAGCGAACTGTGGTGGTGTATGCAGCGCGAGTTCGTTTTGCGCATCGCGCGCATATAAAGAAATCGGGTGGCGCGAGATTGAGGTTCCATGTACTCCACTAAGAGGAGCTGTTCATAGCAGATGAAATCTGTTGGGTCGTCCAGAATACGTGCTGTGGGGAGAGGCCAGGTTTTTCAGGTTTTCTATTTCCGCCAGAGGTAGAACAACGCAAGATTTTCTGTCTATCTTTGCAGAGGCCTTCGGTGGGGATTGGATGGAAAGTCAAGAGAAATGTGAGTTTTTGCCATTCGTAAGCTGGGTGTGTGGGTCTCCAATTAGTAATTGGCGGTGGCGAGAAGTGTGTCCGTAGTGCGAGTCCGAGGGTAGTGAGGTGGAGAGTGGGTGGTGGAGTAGAAGTGAAAGGGTGGGGGAGAAAAGTGGGTGTTAACGGGGGTGTCTCGGAGCTGGTAGCTCATTAAAAGTTGGGTCATGATTCCGGTGATGACGATTTTTGGAGTTAGTGTAGGCCAGAGGAGGAGTGCGAGCCGCGGAAATCCGCGAGCTGTTGCTGGAGGAAAAAAAATCTACTTTTTAATCTCATTAGAACCAACTCTCCGGGTCAAACCTGCGGGTCGAAGAGTTCGGTCGCGAAGAAAAACGACCGACGACGTCACGTGCGCGCAGTTATGAGGGATGGAGGCGCGAGCCGTTCTGACCGACCGGAGGTGTGCTGTCAGAAATCACTCGCCCGATCTCGGTCAATGCAACCGGTTTAGGATCGACATTGCCCAGAGCGCGTTCAAGTTGCAGGCTGCGGGAGTTCACCGTGCTGGGTGTGGTTGCGAAGACGGCTCGGGGAAGATTGGGCCGCGCCTGTTGTCGCCGCGCGGAAGACGCCTGAAGCCAGTGCTGGCGAGGGACGATCGAGCGGATGCTGGGGTCGAGTTGATGCAGAGAGGGTTCAACGATCAGAAACATTTGTAAGAGAGGGGTCGGGGCGCACGAAACACATCTGGGCTGGCGTGGACGGATGCAGGTTGGATCTCACCGAAGACCACTATCGTGCGACTTGGATGAATTGGAGTTGTCGTGCGGGGCTGGAAGGGTGGCCTGGCGTTGGCATCCGCTCGAGGATCTGTGGGCGCACTCCAATCTGTCCGTGAATGATTGGGTTGTCGTTCGCGAGCCGGCAGATGTGAGCGTTGTTGAAGAAGGCGAGGTAAGCAGTCTCTGTTTTGTTGGAGCAGCGTGGCCGTGTAGATCGTGTCAGTTATCTCAAAATTAATCTGGTCGAAGGAGCAGCTCGCATCAGATGGTGGCTAGGGTTTTATGGCCTCACGGCTTTCTCCTCTTCTCTCTGATACCTATGATACAAAATAAAAGTAGAAAAAGGGAAAAAGTACTAAGACTAATCTTTACACTGGAACAACCCGCTAGCCAAGGGAGACAAAATACACGACGTCGACATCTATATTATTAAGTTTTCCACTGAAATACAGAAAGACTGCTCAAATAGAACTACGACAGAAAAGAAGCCTCTAGGCCATACAGTAAATTACAAATAAAACCCTAGCGCAACCAACCCTTTCTTCAACATTTAAAACTCACACATTAAATGTAGGTTAAGTGGGCTTATTGATTTCTGAATTCTTCTGTGCATGTATATACTCCTTCAGTTTGCCATATCTGTCTGTATCTGTGATAATGCTATAATCTATTTAAAGGTGAACAATGTCAGGAGATAACTTTCTTTTGGACACTCTTTATCTCTTCTCTATTGTTTACTTTATTTGCACATTTCATTATGCCGATTATCGATGGCATATTATCAAATAGTGGATTAATTAAATCGATCAACTATCAACATTACAATATATAACTATTAATCAGTTTCAGTACAACAAATCATGACTCTATTCATATACTTCTTGCTCGGACATAACCTTTCTTAGAAATAGGCCTATAGACGACTCCAAAAAAAAAAAAAAAAAAAAAAAGGAAAAAATGTTAAAAATCATATTTGGGGGTGCCCATAATTAAGTATTCGTAGGATTATTTTGGCCCAAACACTCAAAATTTTTCGGGGCCGCAGCGTACTTTTACCCCTTTCTCATCAAACATTACAAAATCGCGCATATTTTCTTTATCTCTATTCTCTTCTGTTCCTTTCTTCATCGGTCTCTCTGTACAAGAATTCTTCAATTCTTTCTCTCTCGCGGAATCTCAACTTTTATTTTCTACAAATCTACAACTTTCAACACTTGAACATCCATATTCGTTTCATTCTCTCTTCTTTATCGATTCTCAAGCTTTGCCGAGTTCCTTAAAAAAA
>NW_024063682.1:0-1300 GCF_009727055.1 Benincasa hispida | reverse complement strand
GTTTTAGGACATAAAATCCAACAAACTTCTACTTGGACTAAAACTCCTAGTAGGATCAAACGATGCTGAATTTAACTGTGAGAAATTAATATTACATATGAGTACAATAAACATATGAATACAATAAACTAGGGAATTCACGCCCAACATAATCTCCCACTTGTCCTAGTTTAGAAACACCGTAGACCTAAACTCTGTAGGTGACCCTAAAAAACTTTAGTCGTGAGGGTTTTTGTAAAAGGATCAGCAATGTTTTGCTCAGAAGGTATCTAGGTCAGTACAATGTCACCACGGTGTACGATTTCCCGGATAAGGTGGTACTTGCGTTCGATGTGCTTTCCCCGTTTATGGCTTCGAGTTTCTTTTGAATTTGCAACTGCACCACTATTGTCACAATACAAGGTGATGGGTATATGCATATTTGGAACAACTTCCAAATCTGTCAAGAATTTTCTCAGCCATACTGCTTCTTTTGCTGCTTCGTAAGCAGCTAAGTATTCAGCTTCCATTGTGGAGTCAGCTATACAGGTCTGTTTTACGCTTCTCTACACTACTTCTCCTCCGTTAAGAGTGAACACTGATCCAAATGTAGACTTTTTAGCATCTTTATCAGTTTGTAAATCAGAGTCAGTGTATCCAGTAAGAATCAGATCCTTAGCACTATACACGAGCATGTAGTCCTTAGATCTCCTGAGATACTTTAAGATGTTCTTAACGACAGTCCAATGATCACGTCTAGGATTAGACTGGTATCTACTGACGATCCCTACTGAGTAACATATGCCAGGTCTAGTACATAACATTGCATACATCAGGCTTCCAACTGCGGAGGCATAGGGAATATTTCTCATATCCTCAACTTTTTTAGGTGTCTTAGGACATTGTTCTTTTGACAGATGAATTCCATGTCTGAAAGGCAACGACCCTTTTTGGAATTCTGCATTTTATATCTAAACAATATTTTGTCTACATAAGATGCTT
Organism: Benincasa hispida; assembly: GCF_009727055.1. NCBI lineage: Eukaryota > Viridiplantae > Streptophyta > Magnoliopsida > Cucurbitales > Cucurbitaceae > Benincasa > Benincasa hispida. Next base: position 319 of record NW_024063682.1, on the reverse strand, counting down.
GAGACATGGCTAGTGTCCTATTTTTGCGATTTCGAACAATTTGGATCCTAAGAATATACTGTGCATTTTTTAAATCTTTCATTTGGAATTGTGTATCTAGCCATTGCTTGACGGCAGTAAAATATCCTACATCATTCCCAATGAGTAGAATATCATCGACATATAAAACTAAGAACGCTATAGTAGAATTAACGATCTTCTTGTAAACACAAGGCTTGTCAACATTCTATTCAAAGCCATAAGATTTGATCGCAGTATCAAACCTTATATTCCAGGATCTAGAAGCTTGTTTCAACCCATAAATGGATTTTTGAAGCTT
>NW_024063681.1:40480-62607 GCF_009727055.1 Benincasa hispida | reverse complement strand
TATATGTTGAATACAAGGAAAAGTGCATATATTAATCTGAGAGAGACTGGTTGAGCGACTAATCAGAGTAGATTCCGGGAAGAATTAAGAGACAAGGTCGAGAGGTGAGTCCTCGAAAAGAATCCTTCTGATCCCCGCTGTTGAAGCTCTGTAACGAAGGTCACTTCTACCGGATGAGCAAGCTCGAGAGGGAAGCCCTTCTCTTCATCCACTTCACATGTCGGCAAACAAATCTACCATCCAGATCGTGTCAAGACGTTGACACTCTTCTGTATTGTTTTTATCTCTTTATCATCAATTGTATTCATCTCTTAGTATATCATTCACACCATGTATCGACGCTTAATTCTAAAATTAAATGTTATGATCATTTTCATCTCCATCTCTTTGCCCATTTCTGTTCTTCCATATTTCACTTTCTTCACGATGTTTTCTTAATCCCTTGGATAATTAGCAATAATTGAGCAAGTAAATTAATTGGGTTAAGGAAATAATTATGTTTAGTCAAAGCATACTAGACGGCATCTTCACCTGTGAGAGTAGATGTGAAGATGCCATTCCGCCTATCAAGAGAGGGTTGGAAGAATGCGTTCACTAAAGCGAGAAGTACTTCCAGAGATGGAAGCAACCTTGCGTTCATCACGTTCATCCTGTTTCACCATAGAGATATAGGAACACGGCGATCACCGAGAGGTGTACGCCAAGGGAAAGCGGAACCTTAGTTATATCTTTAACGATTAACAAACTTGTAATGTTTGTACTAATTATTCTTTCCCTTTCTGATCTATCCATAAAGCTTTGTCATCGCATACCACGATCCTTTGTATAAACTTCACAGTCAATCTCGAATCCTATCATGTATATCATGTATCTTGTATCTTGCATCGCGTTTAGCTTAGGTTTTTTTTTTATTGAACTTTATTTTATTAACACAACTTTAGTTTGCCTGTCAATTTTACTTTGCCGCAATTTATTTCCTGTACACACATAATCTTTATTAATTGTAAAAACACCGGTCGTATTATAACAAATGTAACACATTAATAACAACAATCCCTGTGTTCGACCTCGGATTACTCCGAGAAACTTGTGTTGGAATTATACTTGGTTCAGCGCAAGGAAACTTGTGACAACGCATAGCATACTACAAGCATTTCATTAATAACGCATACATTTAGAAGTAGTATCGCATAAAATGTAAATAAGCATACACACAACATCCACACTCCATATCCATCTTTCCAAGTCATCAAAGTTTATGGCAATATGAGCTTGTAATGATTCGCATTCATCATTGTCCATATCCACATATGCTTATTTAGAGAACATCAATTCAGCAGTGTACAAGTTTATGGCATCGTTGTCGGGGACATGGACTTGTTCATTCATTCACATTCATATTTGTTCACATGTTGAAGATTAAAAATTATCATTACACTAACACCTCTTCCATTATACTCTTGAATTTTTCCTCTAACTGAACTATCAGTGCAGCAAGATCAGCTTGGGTGACGAATGCATCAGGAGGTAGGTGGACTGATGTTTGTTCCTCATTCTCTGCAATATTCTCAATGGGTGGGTGGCATCCACCCTTCCTACGACCCGTCCTTCCTCCAACAACCACCCCTTCATGCACTTCGACATAGTATAGTCAACCTCTTTCAATTTCTCAGTCAATTAAAACAGTCTAACACCAACTTTAAAGAAAACAGGCAAGGTCATGTGTACAAATTTTTTGTTTAACATCTTAACTAGAAACATACCTGGCGAGGGCGAAGAATCCATGAATAGCCATAAAGGACTCCGAACCAAGACTTACCTTGTAAGTCAGTCTACAAAACCTAAATCTTAGGATCTTATACCAACTGTAACAACCCGACCATTCTAGAACTCTAGCATGGGTCGTTACTAACAAATGCACATTTTCATTCAAATATTTTGACTAATAAAACATAAATTTAATGGAAACAAGGACAACTATTCAAACCATTTTTGGGTGTGATGCCCTAAATCTCGTAAGGTCTAGTAGTTTTTTTAAACATCTGTATGAACAACATTATGTGATGTAATAATATGAGATATTTTTATTCACTACAGTCTTTGAAATATGAGATATTTTAGTTTCATTTACCACAAACCAATAAATTAAGATCCCTCATTATCGTTGTAACTTAAGCATGTATGTGATGACATACAAGTGGATCGTGCTTTAAGTGATAACCTAAAATAGTCTGTAGTATATATGGATAAAGGAGGGAAACTTTATTTTGTTGACACTACGAGTGTGGCCTGCTTTGTTGATGTTACAAGTGTTGTAAAGTGCTACAAATGGTTGATCCTGACCATTCATGTATTAGACATGTGAATGGGGATGCTCTATACAAAAAGTTTGTATAAGACCTGGACCACAAAATGTTTTAGTCTTATTATATAATGTCGTTCATGACAAAGACTTTCATTTCATTATATGACCATAGGTAACATGACCTTAATCCTAAGTGAGTTAGGAACTCCTGCCTATGAGGGCAGTCCTTTGATTTTGTATAGGTACGAATGGCCAGATCGTCGATCAAACCTACCACTTTGGGGATTCGTCTGATTGGGGAGCTAGAAACTCCGTTACACAACACGAAATTCACTCCTTCCTCGATTCAGGGTTAAGTAGATAATTTGTTCCCTTAAGGGCTGATTCCGGACTTGAACAATATGACGCCACACCTTCTCTTAGCCGAGAAGGATTTACTCATAGTAGGACTATGATGTAGTGTTCATTACAGGAATCAGTGGTACTTAGAAATTAGATGTAATTACATGGGCAAAAACGGTAAATTGGCCCTACTGTACTTACGAGCGATTTGTGAAGGTCATTGTACTGTTGATTGGTTATATTCAATGGACACAGAAATATATCTGTAGCATAAAGAGTGCGGCTATCGGTCTTTAGTGGAATGCCTACCAGTTAACGGATTGTGGGATATTGTGATTAAAGAGTTTAGTCAGTTATTAACGTATCGTTGGAGCTTGAAGCTACAGGTCCATAAGGTCCCTTTGGTAGCTCAATGGATTCATGTTGAGAAACAGTTTTTGGGTTACTTTAAAGTGTTCAAGTTAACAAGAGGAATTTGATTATATATGGTATAATTAAATTGCATCAATATATGAGATATAATTGACTCAATGTATTAGATACATTTATTGGAGGAATTATTATTAAATGCTATAAGGGAGAAAAAGAACTGTGATTTATATATTGCATGAGCTGTGATATTAAAACTATAGGTTATGAATATATATTATTTATATTTGTAAAAATCAATTATGGAATAATTGATTTCAGTTTTTTCTCCCAATAACCAACTTAGTGGGAAGTTGTGATCAATTATGTTAACTGGTGGAAAAAATGAAAATCGTTTTCATTTTTTTTTATGATGCGATCATTAAACGATTAACAATCGGACGCATAAGAGAATTAGCTATACGATAGCTTGAGAGCATAAACAATTGTGCAACGAGTTTTGCTATACGATAGACACTTATTTTCTAAACAATCGAGTACTCAATCTATATGATATACTTTAGTCATCTCCCACTTACTCAATCGTCTACACGATCTGTCAATTCCTCCTACCCTCTACCAAATCCATAAGAGCCCCAACTCCTGGGTTCTCACATCGAGAATATCAAGGTAGTCTTCTTGGTGGTGTCTACTTACTGTTTTGAGGGTTAAGTTTCGTTTGTTTTATCGTGGAGTTTGTCGAGGCATGACGTTCGAGTTTGGTGAACGATCGTGTTGTTACATCGACGGAATGAGAAAGAATAGTTCTTCAAAGGTAAGTACTCTTTAATCCTTTAGTATTTTACTTTCAAAGCAATGCTATAATTTAGAGTTTTATGCATAACTATTACTGTTTGATTGTAAATGTGTAGTTCTGTCACAATGGGATTTGAACGATCTCGCTTCTGCTCATGGGTCCTTTGATAAAAGTTCCTTTAACCACAACTATTCAAACCAAATTATCACATTAATAATTAAATCAAATAAGCAAAACATTTAATCGAGGTCCCAAAAATACAACCAGTTCGAATAAAATTTCTAAGACAATAAAATATCCCGTCTGACTATACACTTTAAATGTCAAAACAATCATAAGAGTAAAGAAAAACATGGACTAAGCAGAAACGATTTCTTTTGTTTCCATATGGCTTTGTCACGGGTTTCGTTTGTCACTTGCCAACCTATTTCTATCATTGCTTGCAAAACATAAAAGAAGAAATGATGAGTATAAAAATACTCAGTAAGTTGACCCATTACTAGGCCCTCTAGGTAACATGTTAAACATTTTATCTAGGCATGATGTTAACTTATATCATATCAGTTGTAGTGAATCCAATGGTCACATATTAGTCATAAACGTGATCCTGAAGGAAACACATATCAGTCACAAGCGTGCATCCAAAATTAACCTTAAAAAAAATTCAATGAACCTGCTACCAAGACCGTTTACCAACGAAACCTCACGGGACGACGACCGCAGAAACATGACATTGTACGACAGGTGTGACTGGGATTAGACTGACAGTGCAACCTAGAGATGTCGACGGCGGTGGGCGAGCTTGTTGAACGAAGATGTGACGACGGTTGAAGAGCGACGCCGACAAGGGATGAAGACCAGCACGAAGAAGGTGTTGTAGAAAGAGAACGATTGGCGTAAGGGCAAAGAAGAAGGGAAAGAAGGCGGTGTTGGGCCCTTGCGTTGGAGGGGTTTCGCGTGGAGGGAGGGGTGCCGATAGAGACTTCTTAATAACTTTCCTTTTCTTTTTTTTTTTTTCTTTTTCCAAACTCTCTTTTTCTTTCCCTAACTTAACAAAACCCTAAGAAGAAACAAATATATTATATATATGATAAACAATTTTTTTTCTTTTCCTTTTCCTTCTTCATTCAAAAAATAAATATATTTTTGTCTTTAAATTTCAAGTCCAAAGTAAAAGATGTTCTCAATAAATATTTTCTTCCACAATAACTCATAATCCTTATCTAATTAGGCCTAATTTAATTAAGCCCAATATCTAAATATTTTTCAAAATTTTTCCTCCAATATAATTTTCAAATCTTCAACCACTTAAATAAAAATTGAATTGCCTGATTAATAAATCCATTTTAACCACAAGCAAATATATTCTAATTAACTAAAAATTAAATTTAGAGCTAATTTAGAAAATTACTTTAAATCTTAAATTCCAATCTTTCCAAACAATCCAAAATAAATTAATGGAAAATTTAAATGATATCAAATCAGGATGTTACCACTTTTCCTACTTTGAACAATTATTTTCAATAAATGGAACGTTCTAGATTGAATAGTGTTTTAGAAGTTGGCTTTTCAATATCCTATGGTAAACTAGTTTACACTGGAATGAAGACCGCCGAAACTCCTTAACAACTGATTTTTATGTTAAAACGCAATCATATTTTCAATAGTTACATCATCCTTAAGTTGAAAAATTCCTCAAATTACTCCATTTGCCTAACAACTTCATAGTACAATCAAACTTTGCTCTTCTCTTTTCAGTGGAATAGCTAGAGCTATTTATAGGCTCAGCTTTGACTCTCTGCATTGTGGTCCCCACTTTATTGTTAAGGCAGTTCCTGAAATGGTGGAGTGAATATTCCTTCTATTACGCAATCAATCCCGTCAGAAATGCACAACGGTCAGCTGCACACGCGTCAGAATCCTTCGCAATTGCGTTGTTCTTTCACATCTTTGATCGTTTGCTCACATGCGGTGTTGTTTTTTTATTACTGCATGCGATTGAAGCTGTGTTGATCGTAAAGCTCTTGATCGATTGTCGCATGTGCCGTCATTGCGTTGATCATCTATTCATTTCTGAATGATGGGCGCAGTGTGATGTAGATGCGTTGTTCAGTTTATCTTGAGTCATGAACGCATGCGGTGACTTTATTTCCTGCAAAACAGACTTGAAATATTCTTTTCTACCATCGCAATGATGTCAGTGGGTGTATTGATGACAATTTATAATTCTTGCATTTCTTAGCTAATTTCTATACAATTGACGCAACTTTCATTTCTTTTGGCCGCAATATCTAAATAAAACAGTATAAATAACTTGTATTTCTACAAGTTATCAGTTAGCTCGACGAAAACTGCCTCAGGATGTTCTTGCTCTCAAGGCCTTGCTCCACAGTAGAATATGCAGGATCTGTTCGCCGAGGCCAAACATCTGAGAGATTTCAAGAAACATAACCCGTGCATGTTTAATAGGTCACTGAAGAACCCTACAAAGGCAAAAGTGTGGCTATCTTCCATAGAGACGATTTTTCTGTATATGAAGTGCCTGGATGACCAGAAGGTACAACGTGCAATTTTCTTGCTTATAGATAACACTGTCATCTAGTGGTGGTCCGCTGAATGGAAAAAATATATCAAATGCATTTTATCTCTATAATCAAAAAAGAGAAAAAATCGTAATAAATACACTTTATCTCTCCATAATAAATGTATTATATGGTGATTTATGCTAAGCTTTGAATTTATATACTATGGTATATTGGTTAGAATATTTTCAAATTCCTAAAAAAAATATTATGAGTATATTTTAAATAAACCATGGATCTGCGGAAAAAAAACGTGAAACGAATGAAAATTGAAAAAAATTATTAAATATATTTTCTCTCTCTAATTAAATTAAATAAAGAAAAAAAATCTCAACAAATAAATGCATTTTCTCTTTCCATTTGAAAATATGAAAAATCTTCTATCTCCATAATAAATACAGTTTCTCTCTCCATTATTAAGAAAGTTTTGAAAATAGGGAAATATATATAAAAATTAAGAACAAAAAGAATAAGAAAAGGATAATTTTTTTCAAAAATAATATTAAAAGTCTTTCTTAAAAAAATCAAATTTAAAGACATTTTTAAAATATAAGACGTTTTTTTTTGGGTAAAAATCCCTTTATTTATTAATTAGTCTAAGAAAATCTTACTTTTTGTTGGCGATTCACTGGGCCGAGCCCTTACTTCTATGGGCTAGCCCAACTCAAACTCTATACACACCGACCCATTAGCATATCACGATTCACGACAATGGAATGAACACATCCGACGGTTTAAAATAAAATTGATCCTCTACGGCTTGGCTCACAATTCACAAGTTGTTCCTTCCAAATTTCTCGGCACAATCCCTTTGCCACTGCGTTCCTTGCAAGGTAGGAACTCGTCTGAGGAGCTTTTAGGAGCTCCAGTTTTCACTTCATTCAGATTCCTCCATATTAGGTCAGTGATTTTGAAGTTTCTGGCAATTTATATTTTAGTTGTAGAAGAATTCATTTGAATTTAGCATTGCTTTGCGTTTGATCGTTTGGATGTGATTTGAATCATTTGATTTGTTTTCATTTTCTTTTTTTCAATTTATTTGCTTCCAGATTATGGTTTTGAGTTTGTGGATGTAATCGAAGCCTTTTATGCTGTTTGTGTTTCTATAATGTGTCTTCGCTGTAAATTGTGATGTTGCTGAATGTCCTTTCTTGTAGATTTGGTATCTCAATTGATAAATCTTGTGTTCCAGCCTGGTCCTTACGGAGTTTACTAGACGTGAGAAGGATTTGCTTCAATGGCATGCAGAAGGTTTGCTGCGTGCTCATTTCAATCTTTCAAGCCTTACACAAAGATTTCCGAATACGTTGACCGGGTTCTCAGACCGAGTGTTGTTCTAAATAAAAGATACTATAGAGATGAATCTCACAGTTTGAAGAGCGCCTCTGTATGTCGTTTACATATCCCAAGTTATGGCACACATCGCATTGATACATTTCTGCCCGCATCGTCAGTGAAATACTGGAGCACTACCCCTCTTATTTCTCTTGGGAATCTGTCAAATTCTCGGTTTTATTCATCGGCTTCTAGTAGAAAAGCTGATGTACCTGGAGATACTGGTCCAGCAGCTTCTGCGGGTGTTGAACAGGATATCAGTAACCCCCCTGATCTTGGAAGGGACTTGCTTGATCGGGTTAAGGATGTTTGGCAGAGTGCTGTAGATGCAGCATCTTATACCGGGCAGAAGGCTAAAGAAGTGTCAGATGAATTGTCTCCGCATGTAGATAAACTCTTTGATTCACATCCATATCTGAAAAATGTGATTGTTCCCGTAAGTATGACCTTGACTGCTACTCTTTTGGCTTGGGTGGTAATGCCTAGGCTTTTGAGGAGATTTCATAAGTATTCAATGCGAAGTCCTGTTTCCATACTATCTGGAAGCATACCTAGTGTGGAAATTCCATATGAGAAAAGTTTTTGGGGTGCACTCGAGGATCCTTTGCGATATCTTGTTACCTTCTTTGCATTTTCTCAAATGTAAGTGGCTCTTTCTCTTAATTATACACTAGTTTCCAGGCTATGTACTTTATCTTCCCTCACATTATTTGTTTAAACTTCGACTTGCAGTGGCATGATGGTTGCACCAACTGCAGTAGCACAGGAGTTTGTTTCACAGGCATGCAGAGGGGCTGTGATCCTTTCCCTTGTCTGGTTTATCTATCGCTGGAAAACAAATGTGTTATCTCGAGCCTTGGCCATCCAGACTTTTGCAGGGCTTGATCGGGACAGGTTACTTACCATTGACAAAGTTTCATCTGTTGCCTTATTTGCTATTGGATTGATGGCTTTGGCCGAGGCATCTGGTGTGGCTGTTCAATCGATGTTGACAGTTGGTGGTATTGGAGGTGAGAGATTGGTGACAAATTGACTTTGCAGTTTTATTTCCATTCTACAAAATTGACTTTGCACTTTTTTGTTTTTTGAAAAAGCCAGCCTCTCTCTTGATAAATAAACATTACTCATGTAGTCACTTTTATATTATTGATGGATAGAGATATGCTTGAGATAACAATCATGTTCTTGGTAATACTTTAAATCACTTACTTCCTCTTTGCAGGAGTCGCCACTGCTTTTGCTGCAAGGGACATACTTGGGAATATTCTGAGTGGCTTAACAATGCAGTTTTCACAACCCTTTTCACTTGGAGATACAATTAAGGTGTGTGTAATCTTTTTCTCTCTGCATTTTCTTGAAAGTGATGACAATCAAACAACTTAATGGAAACTTTAGATTGTCTATGCAAGTTTATTCTATTGGTCTTTTCTTGTTAACTTGCAATCATATGAATTGAAATTTTCAATTTGCAGGCTGGTGCTATTGAAGGTCAAGTTGTGGAAATGGGACTCATGTCAACATTGCTATTAAGTGCTGAAAAATTTCCAATCGTCGTTCCAAATTCTCTGTTTTCTAGCCAGGTGGACCTTTTGCTTCTCCTCCTCCTCCTCCCTGTCCTTCAATATTTATTGTTCTCGGCCCTTATTTTTATTTCTATATTATCACCGTACCTTTACTTGTTCACCCGACATACTGGGCTATATGCTTCCTTTTGGGGGTTTTAATATAATTCCAGGCATATTTAACAAATAGTCTCCATAGTTTAAGGATTCATGTCTTGCTAATATTTTGATTAAGGACATTTGCCATCAGGGAGATTTGAAGGGATATGGGCCTTCTCTTTGAAATTCAAGTTTAGGTAAAATTGTGATCCTCTAGAAACTTTTCCTCATGAAGCAAGAGCCTATGATTGTTATGTTTAAATCCTTTTACTGGAAGGCTGGAAATATTTTCTATTGCTAACTTTAACAATTTTCAAATATCCAACTTTTTGTACCCCCAAAAAAAAAAAAATAAAAAAAATCACATCTCTAACTCCCGGAGGAGAAAAAGAGCAATTAACTTTTTGGACCTGGAAAGCGTTCTTGCTATCTCTATATTCTATGGTTGATTTTTGAACTTATGCTGAGATTCTTGGCATATGCTATGTAGTGTCTCAATATTTATATTTTTGCATGAATCTCTTAGATTAATTATTCTCTCAAGGGATTGCTCATTTGGTTCCATCTGCTTCAACCCATTTCAGTTAACACGTTGAAGACTGCGATGGAGTTCTTGGATTAAAATAATGGTTTAGTCCAATTTTTTATGTTGTGGTTATTCTAAAGTTTCAGTTATAAAGTGGTGATAACTTTTGTAGGTAATTATAAATAAGTCGCGGGCACAGTGGCGTGCAATCACGAAGAAAATTCCTTTGCAGGTAGATGATTTTAGTACAGTTTCTCGGATATCAGATGGTATTAAGAATATGCTTATGTCTCACCCTAAGGTGTTCTTGGGCAAGGAGGTTCCTTATTGTTTTCTCTCTCAAATTGAAAGTACATGTGCAGAATTGACACTCGGTTGTAATCTTAAAAAAATGGTAAGCTTAATATTTCTCGTGGTCATCTTTACCTATTATTCGCTTATGGTCGTTGGTACTCCTTTGACATGTTGTCCTTTCAAACTTTACAATTACAAAATTGAAAATTGTTTGTGTAGGGTAAAGAAGATTTGTTCTCTACAGAGCAAGATATTCTCCTTCAGTCAGTACGGATCATTAAGGAGAATGGCGCAACCTTAGGTAGCACCATGTCAGATTGGACGAACAAGTGACAATGTACTTCAAAGAAAAATATTCACACTTATGGGGGTCAATCTTTTGCTATTCCCACGTCGTTTCAATGCAAGCAGTTCAGCAGCATATCTCAATGCGATTGGAAGAGCCATGAATTCGGTTTAGAAGAAAGCAACTCATCCATCAACGCGAAATTCTGAACCACCCCAAGAAACTACCATATTGTCGTACAAATCCTTTTGCCTGTGTTCTTTTTGGCAGCCTGGAATATGTGCGAGAGACCGAGATAGCCAGATTAAAATGTCGAATTTCCTGCTCGGCGTGGACACTGGCATTTTTGTAAAGCTTCACAAGTATTTTTTTGGTCAAAATTTCCCTATATGATGCAATGGATTTAGTTCCTTCATGTTTTCACATTTTGTGAATATTTTTCTTATTTTTTGTGAAATGAAACTAGCTAAAGGTTTGGCCAAGGGAGAGTAAAGATGCTCTAATAGCTTGTCTGAGATCTCCAGCAATCAATTTCTTGGGAGGTAACCTCCAAAAACTATCATGTTGTAAATCTAAATGTGGTTCAAATTTCTGAACACGTTTTGTCCCCATTTTTTTAAAAAATCAAAATAGTACAATAATGGGATTTTGTTTTTTTTTTTTTTTTAATTTTTAATTTTTAGTTTTGTTTGTTTAGGACTTGTTACAGTAAATTCAAAATACTAAATTCTAATTTAAATAATTGTTTAAAATGTGTTTGATACTATTTTTATAGATCATAAAACTAATTGTAGTTACTTATTTAATGTTAATTGACAACAAACTATTATTAATTTATTCATTAATATGTTTTATATTTAAAAAATATGTAAATTATTATTTTATAATATTATATGATTTATAATATATTATATAATATATATTTTAATTCTTTTAAGAAAATGAATTGAATTTATAACATGATATTTTTAAATATTTTTATCTTTATATGATATAATTCTAAGCTCTACAATTGAAATTTTAAAATCTAGATTTAATGAAAACATAAAATTGTTGTTTTTAGAATTTGTACGATAGTTTTTAGAAATAAAAATTTAGTTGTCTATCAAATACATAAGCTTAACTTAGTGAACCTAAAAATTGTAAAATGCAGGTCTGAAGTTTCTGATCATTCCCCGAAAAATTGTAAATTATTCTCTTATAACGTAAAACGAATTTGACAATATTATCTTGCTAACTAGAATCTTCGAACTTTCGACACCAAAACTTTGATATTTTTTTTTCCTTTTTACAATAACTTTGATTTAATTTTCACCGCTAGCTATAAAAATATGTTTTCTTTATTCTAACGTATTGTTTTGTTCTTATTGAACATAAAAGTCAATTAGCAATAGCGGCATCGAGTACTGATTTTCCACGGTGTGTACCTCACTTTTCTTTTCTTCTAGATAAACTGTTCAAATAATTTAAACCGTTCATTTCAAGTTTTTGAAAATTTAGTCTTTTAGCCCTCCAAATTCAGTTTTCATCTAAAGTGATATAATTTCAATAAATTTTAAAAAATTAGTCTTTCAGAATTAATTTTCATCTAAATTGATGAAATAATAATAACAATAATTTTGTTAGAAGAAAAAAAAAAAATACTATTTGAATATATTTTCAAAACTTATAAAGAGAAGGTTAATGGAGACTACTTTTCATGAAATTTTTTCTTTTAACTTTAGTGACATCAATTAAAATGATAGAGTCAAAATAAAATGAAACTCAAAATATGTGGATCAAAATATAATTTTAAATCTAAAATTAATAAATTAAATTACAAATTTGATCCTTGTAACTCCAAGGAAGATAGAATTAAGCCCTTTGTCATTTTAAAAGTTCTTGATTATAATGTTATAAAAATAGATGGACCAATTCCGATTTTTTAACCATAAAACTAAATTCTAATATTTTTCAAATTATAGGATCAAATTATTAATTTGATAAAAGTACTGAAGTAGTATTAATATTACTTTAATTTTAATTTTCTCTTCTTCAATTTATTGTCATTTTCCGCTTCTAGAAATACATGCTTTTTCTAATTCAAAGTCAACGAAGTCTTCAGGTCAACTATTCCACTTAAACACGACTTTTCAAATGACCAAAACTGTCGTTAAAAAATAAATACCGAGAGGGATCCCATCTCATCTCATTATCATCTTGTAGCTCACAACAATGGCGGAAAACAAAGATCTTCACGTTGTCGTATTTCCATGGTCGGCCTTCGGCCATTTAATTCCCCATTTTCAACTCTCCATAGCTTTAGCCAAAGCCGGCGTCCATGTCTCCTTCATCTCAACCCCCAAAAATCTACAAAGACTTCCCCCAATTCCTCCATCTCTCTCCCCCTTCATAACTCCGGTCCCGATTCCACTCCCCAAACTCCCCGGCGACCCCTTGCCGGAAGGTGCAGAGGCCACCGTCGATATTCCCTTCGACAAAATCCCCTTTCTCAAACTAGCCCTAGATCTCGCCGAGCCGCCGTTTCGGAAGTTCATCGCCGATCATCCACATCCGCCGGATTGGTTCATCGTCGATTTCAACGCTACTTGGGTCTGCGACATTTCTCAAGAGTTTCGAATTCCGATCGTCTTCTTTCGCGTTCTCACCCCTGGATTTCTTGCTTTTTTCACCCATGTTCTTGGGACTGGTCTGCCTCTGTCGGAGATTGAAAGCCTGACGTCGCCGCCTCCAATTGACGGTTCCATGGTGGCGTACCGGCGGCATGAAGCGGCCAAAATTCGTGCTGGATTTTTTGAGAAGAATGATTCTGGAATGAGCGATCTGGATAGGGTAACGAAGATTATTTCCGCTTGTCGAGCAATTGCAGTTCGTAGTTGTTACGAATTTGACGTTGATTATTTGAAGTTGTACTCGAATAATTGTGGAAAGAAAGTGATTCCTATAGGGCTTCTTCCACCACAAAAATCTCAAAAAACAGAGTTCAAGGCCGATTCGCCATGGAAATCGACCTTCCAGTGGCTCGATCAACAAAACCCCCAATCGGTGGTGTTCGTTGGATTCGGAAGCGAGTGCAAGCTCACGAAGGATCAAATTAACGAGATTGCGCGTGGAGTGGAGCTGTCGGAGCTGCCATTTTTGTGGGCTCTGAGAAAACCGGACTGGGCAGAGGACTCCGACGCGCTTCCGGTCGGGTTCCTTGATCGAATGGTGGAGAGAGGGATAGTGAGTATGGGGTGGGCGCCGCAGATGGAGATTTTGGGGCATCCGGCGATCGGAGGGAGTCTGTTTCACGGAGGGTGGGGATCCGCTATTGAAGCTCTGCAATTTGGGCATTGTCTTGTTCTATTGCCGTTCATCGTGGATCAGCCGCTGAATGCGAGGCTTTTGGTGGAGAAGGGTTTTGCAGTTGAAGTTGAAAGAAAGGAAGAGGATGGGTCATTTAGTGGAGAAGCCATAGCCAAAGCTTTGAGAGACGCTATGATTTCAGAAGAAGGGGAGAAGATTAGGAAGCAAGCTAAAGAAGCTGCCGCCATTTTTGGGGACAACAAACTTCATCAACGATACATCGAGGAATTTGTACAATTCCTCCAAAATGGAGATTCAAATTAGTAGCTTTCTAATATATATATATATATATTTAATAAGTTGGTTAAAGGGTGATATATAGCAAAATTGTTATATCTGACTACAAGAACGTCAAAATATTAATTTAGTCGCAAAATGGCAAACACTTGACTTGTGCGTGGGACTCAATTTTCGTATTCCCTCTCTTTGAAATATGGTTAGTTGTTTTCTAGATGTATAAATACCTTGATGTTTACATTTTTTTTCTTATAAATATTACGTTTTTTTATCTTAAAAAATACATTTTTTTTAGTATTTATGGTTTTATTATTATATAATATCGTTTTGAAAAGATTTTTAAAGATGACGATCTTTTCAATAATTAGTGGAACTTTATGATGTTAAGAGTAATGGTTTTGTACTTATCCATTTGGAACTAGGGCCAGATGGGGGAGGGGGCATTCCCATCCTCGTCTCCGGGGGTAATTTACCCTCTCTCCACCCCCATCCCCACCAAGGGCAACGATTTTCTGTTGGGAAGATTAAATTCCCTACGATGATTCGTTTAAATTGTTATATCTTTTTGTTTAGAGTCTGTATTTNGGGGTAATTTACCCTCTCTCCACCCCCATCCCCACCAAGGGCAACGATTTTCTGTTGGGAAAATGAAATTCCCTACGAGGATTCGTTTAAATTGTTATATCTTTTTGTTTAGAGTCTGTATTTGGTCTGGCTCGATTTTTTTTTTTTACTTTTTTTTTTCAATTTTAAAAAAGTTTTAACAAAAAAAAAAAAAAAATCCTTTTATAACATCTCGATTTATTTTAGACTACTTGGATAA
The DNA here is from genome assembly GCF_009727055.1 of Benincasa hispida. Classification (NCBI taxonomy): domain Eukaryota; kingdom Viridiplantae; phylum Streptophyta; class Magnoliopsida; order Cucurbitales; family Cucurbitaceae; genus Benincasa; species Benincasa hispida. The sequence continues at coordinate 47,703 of NW_024063681.1, read as the reverse complement.
ATCAGAATTTGAGATTTAAGTATTTGGCTAAGTTAAATTCAATTAAAATATTTGGAATTCATTGAGTTTTAACTTGGCTTGCAATTGGAGATTTGATTATTTTATTGAGATAATTCAATTTGATTTTGGTGGAAGATTCAAAATATTTGGAAAAGACGTGAGCTATTAAATTTGAATTTATCTGTGATGAGGTTTTATTGGGTTTTATTTGGTTTTGTTTTTATTTGGATGAGAATTAAGGATAGATTTTTTTTTTTCCTTTTTGGACTTCATAAAAGAAGGTGGAATTTGGAATTTAAAAGGGAAAAGGAAAGAGGTTTAAATATTATATATTGGCACAAGTAGGAAGAAAAAAAAAAAGAAAGAAAAAGGAAAAATTCAAAACTTCTTCATTCGCGTGAAGCCCCCTCCCCTTGAAGGAAACCCTTGTCGCCACTGCTCACACTCAAACCAGAGTTGCTGTCACTTAGGAGCTCATTACCGCTACTCACACTCAAGCCGAAGTCGTCGCCATCTGGGAGCTCGCCAGTCACACGCCGTTGGTCGAGTTTCTTCAAGATGCGTTGCTATCGGAGTCCTCAGCTTCATCGTTAGTCATCAGCTCGTTGAGCGTTGCTGTCGCACGCCGTTGGAGTCCCCAACTTCACGGTGCGTTTCTTGCTCGGATCTGAGTGCCTCGGCCCAACACGCCACTGTCAGCCGTTTCTATTCTCTGTTTTCATCCGTCTGCACTGGTCTGGGTTTTCGAATCGCCAGTTTTGGTCCGTGTTTTTTGACCAGCCTTCGTTTCATGGATTTTAGATCGAGGATTTTGGATACTTAAGTAAGTTGTCCAACACCTTAAGCGTGAATTTGATTGTCATTGGTGATTGATTTCTTGAATTACTCTTGGACTCGTGACTTGAGGTAAGTGGTACTATTATCGGTGCCTTCGTGCCAGGCAGCCTAGATTAGATTTATAAAGTTAATTAATGGATTTTAGAAACATGATGTTGTCTTTGTGATACACTTGTTACATGACAGTTATGAGTATAATGAGCATGTTTGAACTTCCATGTTATGCTATAATCTGTGCAGCGGGAACAGTACTGAAATTATGTATGTGATGCATTATTAGACCATTAGGGCAGTTTACCGTCTCACCTTGATGCATGTTTTATTTCAAGGGACCGACGAGTCTAGTTTCATGTCTTGATGGTGTGCCTTTAGGCCACTAGACATGCGTGAGCTGAAGGGTTCATTTGCATGATACAATTTTGTGTACCACCAAGTTCACTTTTATATATATTTCTATGTGTTGACGGTTTGCCATCAGGCCACTAGACATGCGAGTCAAGACAAGACAATATATCCTTTGGTTGTTTTTTTTTTTTTGAAAACAGTTATAGTTGTTTGAACCACGGGCCCAAACATATTTTGCTTGTGGATGCATAGCCTTATCCGGTAATGGGATCACTTACTGAGTATTTAATACTCATCCTTTATCTTTATATGTTTTTCAAGTAAGAGCAAGGATACTCGGGCGACTGGTAAGAGGAAACCCGTGACAGTACCAACGGAATTAGAAACACTTCCACATTTGAGCTTATATGTCATCTCATGTTTATATATATATATATAATATAATATATATAATTATAGTTTTCTTTACCCAAACCTTCCTTGACTGGGTCTAGGGTTAGAGATTTCTTTTTTAGTTAATATTTTTCCTCCGCTTTTTAATTAAATTTTGTATTTTCATGTTAAAGGGTGCCCAGGTTCAAATGATTTGACATCTTGAGTTAAAGTCCAAATAGTTTCTTTATACACTTAAGCAGTCCAAAACTCTATTATTTTATTTTATTTTATTTATTTCTTTTTCCTCAATGTGAACATTTATGCATAAATACAGTAACGATCTCCTTTTTAGTTGTCCTAAGAAGTCGGGTTGTTACAATTGATATCAGAGCTGATGTTTTGGGTTCTGTAGATTGACTTACTATGTAAGTTCAGGTTGTTTCTTTTGGCCTATAACGGGTTCTTCGTCATCGTTAGGTATGTCTCTTATGAAAAGTATTTAGGGTAATATGCACCCAAATATGTAGCACTTATGATTGCATTTGATGTGTTTTACTTGTAAGGAAAGTTGTTAAAAGGTGTTGGGGATGATGCCCTAAAGTCTCGTGTCCTGTAGTTTGTACGAACGCTTGTGATGTATAATATATGATATTTTCTTCACTAATTGACTTTGCACATTGGATGTTTTATTTGCTTTACCACAAACCAATAAACTAAAATCCCTGGTTTTCGTTATGTAACTTAAGCATATATGTGGTGACATACAAGTGGATCATGTCTTAAGTGACAACCAAAATGGTTTGTAGTATATGGATATAAGAGGGAAACCTTATCCTGGTAATGCTACGGATGCATCCCGCTTTGTAGAATAGTTACAAGTATCGTGACTTGCTACAGATGGTTTGATCTTGATCATTCGTGTGGGGACATGTGAGCGGGGGCGTCCTATACAAAGAGTTTGTATAAGACCTGACCATGAAGTGTTAACATCTCGTTATATAACGCCATTCATGACAGAGACTTCACTTTACTTGGATGACCATAGGTAACATGACCTCAATTCTGAGTGAGTTGGGAACTTCTGCCATTGAGGGTAGTCCTTTGATTTGCATAGGTGCGAATGGCCAGGACACCGACTCAAACCTACCACTTTGGGGATTTGTCTGATTTGGGAGCTGGGAACTCAGCTATACAAAATGGAGTTCACTCTTTCCCCAAAGCAAGGGTAAGTAAATAGATTACTCCCTTAAGGCCTAATCCGGGGGCTTGAACGATGTGGCGCCACACATCTTCTCATGGCTGGAGAGGTGTTCACACATAGTAGGACTATGTTGTATTGTTCATTAGAGGGATCAATGATACTTAAGGAGTAAGATGTAACTATAGGGGCAAAACGGTAAATTGGCCCAACTATACTTATGAGCATCTGTGAAGGGTTATTGTACTGATGCTTGGTTATATCCGATGGACACAGAAATATATCTGTGGTAAGAAAAGTGCAACTGTCGGTCTTTAGTGGAATGCATGACAGTTAACGGATGGTGGATCTCGTGGCTAAAGAGTTTAGTCAGCTATTCACGTACCGTTGGAGCTTCGAGCCATAGGTCCATAAGGTCCCCTTGGTAGTTTAGATTCAAGTTGAGAATCAGTTTTTGGGTCAGTTTGAAATGTTCAAATTGACAAGAGGGAGTTCGATTATATATAATATGATTGAACTAGTTAATTATATATGATATGATTGACTTTGTGTATAAGATACATTAATTGGAGGAAATTAGATATAAATATGATTTATATCAAGTAGAGGAGAAAACACTATGGTTAATATATAATATTAAACTATAGGTTAATGAATATAATATGATTATATTTATTATTTATTAATTTGGAAATTATGGGATAATTGACCGCCGTTTTTTCCGTAATTGTGCGTTAGTGGGAAGTTCTATTCGGTTTTTATAACTCAAGAATAGAATGAAATTTGTTTTCATTTTGCAGAGATATCGAAAGAACATAGTTAATTGTTCACGGTGTATTTGCTTTCTATCGCTTAGTAAATCAGAGCCTATACGATTGCTTACTTTTACTATACGATCGCTTACACGCGCGCGCATCTACTAAACGATCGCTTACCTTTTCCTAAATGATCGCTTAGCGTCGAGCTTTTACTAAACGATCATATAGACGATTGCCTACCTTTTCCTACACGATCGTGTACTTCCCCTAAACGATCAAGCATTTTGTCTATACGATAGACTCGCCTTTCTCCCACTTGCTTGATCGTTGTATACGATCTCTTTTCCTCCTCTCCTCTACCAAATTCAAACAGAGTCCACTCTTTGGATTCTCACTCCGAGAATACTAAAGGTTCCAAGTGGTGGTATCGTCCCTTATCTTCGTCTGTTCGTGTGGAGTCCGTTCGTGGTAGATGATTGGGTCTTGCTGAACAATAGCCTGACGTTCTAGCAAGAGCGAGAGCTTTCATTCGTCGCAGAGTGAGATTTGCCGAGAAGAAGATAGTCTTCAACTGGTAAGTTTACTTATTCTCTTGTTTATTTTATCTCTAAGCATGCTGGTAATTTAGTAGTTTGATGCATATCTGTTTAATTGAATGTAAATGTGGAAATTATATCACAATGGTTTTGGAAAGATCCGCTTCCGCTCAGAGGTACTCTTGTATAAGAGTTCTTTCAAAAGGTTGGTTGGGAACAATTTCTAGGAAATGGTACGCGTTAGGGGGAGAGGCAGTCATAAGGTTACCAGAAGGGGGCACTTCTTGAAGGGTAGAATCCAACAGTTTAGGATCAAGATCCTCATGATGAGGATCCACAAATTCAAGATCCATAAGTACAGGAACCTCCAGTACCAGAAATCCTTCGCCGCCTAGGGACGTCTCAGGGTCAGGGTGGCAGCGAACCTAGACACGAAGTCAAGCCCAGCACACAACCACACCACCGTTGACGTAGGCCCCCTCAGTCATCCCATTAGAGTTCACCAATTGGCAACCGCCATTGGGAAGCAGTCACATCAACTATGCTGAGGTGAAGAACATGCTGGGATGAACGAATGGCCCAGTTTTCCCAGTCCCAACAGTTACCACCGCCACAAGTCCAGACTCAGAACATGACTCAAAATCAAAGCATGTTGGACCTTTCAGTGGAGACCAAGCATTTGCGAGATTTCAGGTTATACAATCCCAACACCTTCAATGGGTCACTAAAAGACTATACCAATGCAGAATTATGGATATCAATGATTCAAACGATTTTTCATTATATGAAATGCCCAGAAGATCAGAAAAATTGCAATGTGTCGTCTTCATGCTCACTGATAAAGCACAAATTTTGTGGCAGTCGGCAGAAAGGATGTTAGATGTGAGGGGAGAACTGGTGACATGGAAACAGTTTGAAGATCACTTTTATGCGAAGTACTTTCTGCCAATTTGAGGTCAATAAGCAGAAGGAGTTCTTGGAGCTGAGGCAGGGGCACAAGTCGGTGGAGGAGTATGACCAGGAGTTTGACACCCTATCCTGTTTCCCTCAGAATTGGTTGCTACAAGGGCTATGACAGTAGAGAGGTTCGTTCAAGGCCTAAATGAAAGTATACGAGGTATCGTGCGAGCTTTCAAACCAACCATTCATGCTGAAGCACTTCGCTTTGCAACTAGGTGGACCCATAGTCAGAGGGACGAGCACTCGGGTCAGAAGAGAAAGCAGATCAAAAGGCTTTCGAGCCTCATCCCCATCAGAAGAGTCAAAGCTCAGACAGACCGCTTCGGACACTTTAAGCAAACAGGCTACCAAGGAGGGTATGGTAGAAAGAAGTCGGCAGTGTTAACTCGTGCGGGAGACGTCACTGGGGGACGATGTTTGGTGGCACTGGGGTCTGTTTCATTGTAAACAGAAGGGGCACTCGATTGATAGATGCCCTAACAGAAACACGTCAGGTTATGAGAACCAGTCTCTAGGCCATGAACAGAGAATTCGAATAGACCTCAGCAACAACAAGATTGTGTTTACTCAACCACCCGACATGAGGCTGAGAAAGCAGGCACTGTTGTGACAGGTACGCTCCTAATCTTGGGACACTTTACGTTGGTATTGTTTGATTATGGTTCATCCCAATTGTTTATATCGTCAATATTTGTTAAGCATGCCATGTTAGAATTAGAGCCCTTTCGCTATGTGTTTTTGGTATCCACTTTATCTAGAGAAATTATGTTAGCAAAGGAGAAGATAAAAGCATGTCAGATTGAAGTAGCGAGTCGTACCCTGGATGTGACTTTCATAGTCTTGGACATGCGGGATTTTGATGTGATTTTCGGCATGGATTAGATAGCTGCTAATCATGCTAGTATAAATTATTCTCGCAAGGAGGTAATTTTTAACCCTCCCACGGGAGCGAGTTTTAAATTTAAAGAGGCGAGGACCATGGTCCTTCCAGAAGTAATTTCTGCCATGAAAGCTAAGATGTTGCTTAACCGGGGTACCTGGAGCATCTTGGCTAGTGTTGTTGACACTAGAGAGCCTGAGGTCTCCTTAACTTCGGAGTCAGTAGTAAGAGACGACTCGGATGTCTTTCCAAAAGATCTTCCAGGTCTATCGCCGCATCGGGAGATAAGACTTTGCTATCGAGTTGGAGCCAGACACAACTCCTATCTCGAAAGCTTCGTACAGAATGGCTCCAAGAGAACTGAAGGAGCTTAAGTTTCAGATGCAAGAGTTGTTGGATAATGGTTTCATTCGCCCTAGTGTGTCATCGTGGGGTGCACCAATGCTTTTTCTGAAAAAGAAAGATGGGTCATTGCGTCTTTGCATTGACTACAGAGAATTAAATAAGGTGACTATAAAAAATAAGTATCCGCTTCCCAAGATTGGTGACTTGTTCGATTAGTAGCAAGGAGCTACAATATTTTCCAAGATTGACCTTAGGTCAGGTTACCACCAGTTGAGAATAAAGGACACAGCCTTTCGTTTGAGGTATGAGCATTACGAGTTCATCGTGATGTCGTTTTGTTTGACGAATTCTCCTGCAGTATTTATAGACTTGATGAATAGGGTGTTCAAGGAATTCCTTGACACCTTTGTGATAGTTTTCATAGATGATATTCTGGTTTATTCCAAGATAGATACATAACACGAGGTGCATTTGCGAAGGGTTTTAGAGACTTTGAGGGTGCACAGGTTATATGCCAAGTTTTCCAAATGTGAGTTTTGGTGTAGGCAGGTGTCCTTTCTAGGGCATGTGGTATTAAAGAAAGGTGTATCTGTTGACCCTGCAAAAATTGAGATAGTCACGAGCTGGCCTCGCCCTACTACAGCCGGTGAGGTGCATAGTTTCTTACGTTGGCAGTCTACTATCGTCATTTTGTGAAGAACTTTTCCTGCATAGCCACCCCTCTGACCCAGTTGACCCAAAAAGGAGTTTCCTTTGTTTGGAGTAAGGCTTGTGAGGATAGTTTTCAGGATCTCAAGGAAAAGTTGGTTACTGCCTCAATTCTCACTGTACGAGATGGAACGGGTGGTTTTTTTATTTACAGTGACGCCTCCAAGAGAGGTTTGGGGTGCGTACTGATGCAACAAGGTAAGGTAGTAGCTTATCCCTCTCGTCAGTTAAAGAACCATAAACGGAACTATCCCACACATGATTTGGAATTGGCAGCCGTG
>NW_024063681.1:20794-40455 GCF_009727055.1 Benincasa hispida | reverse complement strand
CGAGGGTTTTGCATTTTGTAAAAATTTGGAGGCACTACTTGCTTATGGCGAAAAAGATACAGATTATTCACCGACCACAAGTGTTTAAAATACTTCATTCACTTAGAAGGATTAAACATGAGTATTAGGGTGGTTGGAGTTGGGTACAGGCACTATGATTGTGAGATTCTGTACCAACCAGGGGAAGGCAAACATAGTGGCAGTGCTCTAAGTAGGAAGGTAACTTCCATTCAACAGCTTATCATGAGATATACTCAGTTATGCAAGGACTTAGAGCGGAAACGAGATGTTGTAGTGTGGTGGGGGAGGTCTTGCACAGTTGGCACAAAGATTATCATACAATCGAGTTTGAGAGCAAGAGAATTATTATGCTCAGTAAGAGTGATCTTTACACTGGTTAAAATAGTGTGAGTAGGTGAAGTTAGGGCAGGGTGGTGAGTCTCTGTGTCATAGATAATGCGTCCTTATCACTTTTGGAGACGCTTATGCGTACCAGCAGATGATGACCTCAAGACGATATGTTATTAGGAGCGCTCATAAGCTCCCCATTTTTTGATTACATCCTGGTAGTACCAAAATTGTCCAAGACCTAAAACATTGTTATAGTGGAAAGACATGAAAAGTGGAGTAACAGAGTTTGTCCAGTAAGTGCTTAGTGTGTCAGCAGGTGGAAGACCCCAAGGCCAGAAGCCAACAGGCTTGTTGGCAACCTTTGAGCGTTTACCAGAATGGAAGTGGGAGAATGTCCTCATGGATTTCATTGTGGGGTTGCTGCGAACGTGAAGGGTTTTTACAGTAATTTGGTTATAGTGAACCAGACTCTACCAAGGCTAGCACATTTTATTCCAGGAAAGCCCCACAATATTCAGTGAATAGGTGGCGCATAGTTGTTATATTTGAAAAGATGGTGAGTTGGCACGGGGTGTCCGGATTACGTCCGATGTTTTGTGTCTTTTTGGGAATAGAGACCTCGATATTACCTTCAGATTTTGGAAGAGCCTTCAGGCAGCGTTGGGCACTTGTTTTGGATTTCAGTACGAACTTTTCACCCCACAAACTAGTTGGTCAGACAGAACGTTTAAACTAGGACAACTGGAGGATATGTTATGTGCTTGTGCATTAGAGTTTTTAAGGAAGTTGGGGGCTGCACACCTGCATTTCATAGAGTTTGCATATAATAATAGTTATTGAGGCAACCATTGTATGTTCACCGTATTGAGGCCCTGTATGGAAGAGTTGTAGGTCACCTGTATGCTGGGATGAGGTTGGTGGAATGGAAGTGCTTAAGACCTGAGCTAGTACAACAGAATTGGAGGCGATACGCAACGAATTAAGGCCCCAAATGTTGAGGCTCAAAGTAGGAAGAAGAGTGTACGTTGGTGTTAGGCGTTAAAAATATGAGGTTCGAGATAGGTTGATAAAGTATTTCTGAAAGTGCACCTATGAAGGGGTGTTGAGATTTTGGCAAAGGGAAGGGTAAGTTGAACCCTTAGTTCATAGGCCTTTGACGATCCTGGAGTGGAGTTGCGTCCTGTAGCTTACCGACTGGCCATGCCACCAGGTCTCTTTCGAACTTCAAATATGTTTTTCATGTTTTCCGATGTTGAGGATGTACGTAGCAGACTCATCGCATGTTGTCGATTATGAGCCTTTGCATTTGAATGAGAACACTTGAGCTATTGAAGAGAAGCTTATTCAAATCTGGCCAGGGAAGTGAAAGTTTTACACAACAAGGGAGATAGCATTGGTGAAGGTCCTTCTTGGCGGGATACATCAGTTCGAGGGAAGAAGTGGGAGCATGAGGATGACATGAGGGCACATTATACCTGAGCTTTTTCAAAGATTAAGACTTCTCGAGGACAAAAGTTTCTTAAGGGAGATAGAACTGTAACGACCCTTCATTTCATTTTGTAATTAAGCTTTAAATTTATGTTGGGACTACTTGGATAATAGAATTTGAGATCTTAGTATTTAGCTAAGTTAAATTCAATTTAATTATTTTGAACTTAAATGGGTTTTAATTTGGCTTGAAATGGAGATTTGATTATTTGATTTGAGATACTTCAATTTTATTTTAGTGCAGATTTATAAAATTTTGGAAAAGATGTGAGCTTTATTAATTTGGAATTTATTTGGGAAGAGGTTTTACTGGGTTTTATTTGCGATAAGATTTAAGGATAGATTTTTTTTTTTCTTTTTGAAACTTATAAAAGAAGGTGGAATTTGGAATTTAAAAGAGAAAAAGAAAGAGGTTTTAAATATTATATATTGGCATAAGTAGGAAGAAAAAAAAAGAAAAAGGAAAACTAAAAACTTCTTCATTCGCGTGAAGCCTCTCCCCTGAAGGAAACCCTTGCGCCACTGCTTACACTCAAGGCGGAGTCGCCGTCACTTGGGAGCTCGCCGGCCACTTGGAGCTTTGCCAACCGCACGCTGTTGTACGAGTGTTTCTTCAAGACCGGTTGTTTTTCGGAGATCACTCAAGTTCGCGTGTTGGTCATTATGACCATGTCAAGCGTTGTTGTCGATGTCGCGCGTAGTCCCTGCTTTTGCCGCGTAATTCTTGCTCGGATCAGAGTGGCCATCACCCAGCGCGCCACGTCCAGCCATTCTTTTGCTTTGTTTTCGTTCGTCCATGCCGGTCTGCGGTTTTCGAGCGACACTTTTGGTTCATGTTTTCGACCATCGTCTTTCTTGGATTTTTTAGTTCGAGATTTTTGAATACTTAAGGCAACTGTCCGAATACCCTTAAGCATGAATTTGGCTGTCGTGGTGATTGATTTCTTTAATTTACTTCTTGAACTTGTGACTTGAGGTAAGTTGGTACTATTATTGGTGCTTTGTGCCAGACGACCTAGATGTAGAATTTATAATTTTAGTAAATTAATGGACTTTAGAAGCATGGGTTGTCTTTATGATACACTATGCTTTGAACGTTCATGTTATGCTGATGATCTGTGCAGTTGGAGACGAATACGTGAAATTATTTATGTGATGCATAATTAGACAATAGGGCCAGTTCTTCGTTTGCCTTGATGCATGTTTTATTTCAGGGGAACCGCACAAGTCTGAGTTTCATGTCTTGACGATGTGCCTTACAGGCCGAGTAGACATGTGTTGAGCTGACGGGTTATTTGTATGGTTACAATTTTTGTGAACCAACAGGTTCACTTTTCATGTATATTTTAAAATGTTTTGACAAATGTTGCCATTAGACCACGACCATGCGAGTCAAGGGAAGACAACATGCGCCCTTTGGGTTGTTTTTTTTTTTTTGGTGAAAACGAGTTATATCGTATTAGAACAACGGGCCCAAACATTGTTCTACTTGTGGATGGTATGGCCCTTATCCTGGTGATGGAGATCACTACTGGAGTATTTTTATACTCATCCTTTATCTTGTATATGTTCTTTCAGGTAGGGCAAGCGATACTCCAGGCGACTGCAGTAAGGAAGAATCTTGATAGTGCCAAAGGAACTAGGACGTTCCACATTTGAACTTATATGTCCTGCTCATGTTTTTTTTTTAAGTATAATTTTCTTTACCCGAAACCATTCCTTGATTAGGTCTAGGTGGTTAGAGATTTTCTTTGTCAGGTTGGAAGTATTCGCGTCGCGTGTTTTTAAATTAAAATGTTTTATTGCATGTTAAAGGGGTACTCGGTGTCAAACGGATTTGAAAATCGTTGAGTTGAAAGGTCCAATAGTTTCCTTTAACATTTAACGCAGTTCCAAAACTCTAGTATTTTTATTTTATTTCATTTATTTATTTTCCTTCAATGTGAAGACATTTATATGCATTGCATGCAGAATGATACCCTTTTAGTTGTACTGAAGGAAGTTGGGTTGTTAAACCTTTAGTTTTCTTGGGATGAAAAAAGGGGTAAAAATAAAAAATATGTTGAAAATAAATAAATATTAAAAGAAAGGCTAAAAAAGGTTTTTAAAAAAATAAAAAAATAAAAAGGTAAAAAATCCGTTTGGTTTTCCTCTCCCCTTTTTCACAAGGGTTGGCAATGGGTTGAGGCTGGGCGGCATTCCCATTCCCAAATTGAAGGTAGAGATGGATGGTGAGATTCCCCGTTGGAGAAAACGGAGTACGCCGGCAGGAGTACCCCCCCCCCCCCCCCAATTCTGATTCCACTATGTATCACCTCGGTGTGGTGTGGTTGTGGGTCTGGTCTTCTTCAAGCAAAATAGCTAAGAGAAGAATGAGTTTGAATTAGGAAGGAATAGGAGAAAAGAGATGGTGTTGAATCCAATCAATCCATGTGAATTTCAAATGTTTGAAAGAGGAAAATAACATAGTCTTATGCCATCATAAAACAAACATTAATAAAAAAACAAAACAAATAATGCGCGAAAGATGCATTGGCGGTACAGTAGCACTATGCTGATGGTAGCAGCATCGATGTTGCGTAGCTCCTGGTGAATGGGTGTGTCGTTGGTGGTCGTGTGGTGTGGGAAGAAGATGAGGAAGAAGAGAATATGGAGAATAATGAGATGGAAGAGATTAGGGTTTAGATTTGAGGTTTGGCTGGGTTAAGACTTGGGTAGTTGGTAGATTTGGAAGAGATTAGCACTTATGGCAGAATATATATATAGTATAGTGTATAATACACATGTGTATGTGTGTATATAGGACACATGTGTGTGTATATATACATATGTATTGTAGGTTATATACATATATATAGGTGAATTGCATTAGTTGGGGGTGGGGTCGGAGTTGGGGCCTGGGGGGGATATCCTTTCCCATCCTAGATTGAGGACCCTTAGTTTTTGACTTTATCGTTGATTAAATCAGAAATTCCTTTGCCCCTCGGGATGAGGACTAACTCCCAAAGATATTTGCCAACCTCTACTTCGTCACACCACACTTCCCTTTCTTATCCCTATCTTTCTTCCTAATACTCTTCAACCATAACGTTATTTTTAAGACATATTTAATGGTGTATAAAGTGTAACAACATAGTGAGGAGGGGGAGGATGCAATAATAAGTAGTGAAAGGCATAAGAGGAGGATCATGAAATAATTAAATTGCATTCCACTGATAAAAAAAAAAAAAATAAGTGGATATGAAATTCTTGTTAAATTCATTATTCCTCAAAATTTTTTAACATAATTTGATGGTCCTATACATGATCCATTTTTACAACTTGGTAAGATAAAAGAAAAAAAAAAAAAAAAAAAAAAATATTTGATTGGGCCTTATGACATGACATTAATTTGATGGTCCTTATACAAAAGGAAAATAGGTTTTATTAGGATTGCGACCTTAATTGAAATTACATACACGTTAATATTAAATTAATACTTGATTATGTTTGATTATTAGTCCCTTTCTTCAAAACGTCTTTTAAATAATTCTTGTATTATATGTTGTTTTAAAAAAAAAATCCTAGTCAAAATTTAAGATTAATCGTAAATAATCAATGAGAATACTCACTTTTTTAATACTAAACTTAAATAATACGTACCTACTTTCTTTTCTTAAAACAATTTTCCCACTTTTTAATTATATAAATTGAATAAAGTGCTATTCAATTGTACTATATTTAAGAAGTTTTCTCATTTTTTCACTTTAAGCTAATTATTTTCATTCATTAAACTATACCTTAAATTGAAAGATAGGTGGTCAGTTGTACTATATTAAGAAGCTTTTTTTTAATCCGGCCCATTTCCCCCTGTCTCTATTCTTTATCTCTTCTCGCTCTCTTCTCGCTTTCTCTCTCTCTTTCTTTCTCGGCTTTCTCGCCTTGACGCCAATGCTCTCTTTCTCGCTCTCGTGTCTTTTCTTTATTCTTTTCTCGCTCTTTCCTCTCTTCTTTCTCTTTTTCTTACCTCTCTTCCCTCTCTCTCAACCCAATTCTTTCTTTCTCAGAATCTCTTGTTCTCACTCTCTCTCCTGCTCCTCACTCTCCCCCGGTTCTTCGATCTCTCTCTCGCATTCATTAGTTGTTATCAATAACTTTCATAAGAAATCGCATAAGATACTGTATGAAACTGACTTCAAATAAACTCCTATCTAGGAAACATCATCCAATCGACGCCAAAACCAAAGATATATTCAAACGAGAACAGAGCAATGATATCAGAACGAATAAAAAGGAGATGAGAGTTAATAAACAAATTGAACATGAAAAATAATTAACAAATTTTCAAGAACGGGTCCATGAGTAACAGAGGACCATCGAATTGCAAAAGATTGGTTTCAGGTTTTCCATTGAAGCTGCAACAGAGTTGAAGACAAGGAAACCCTTACTCCATGGAATAACCAAACGGAGAGGAATTGAACTGATTTTAGAGGGTAAGAAAAAGAAAGAAGGAAAGAAACTCACACAGATTGAGAAATAAGAGAATGACCTCCCCTCCACTAAACTCGAAATTGTACCAACCTGACTGATCATGCAATCGGATTGGAGGAAAGGAACCTTCTCTATGAAAGAACCAACGCTGAAAAATGTTTGAGGAGCAGGAAATTGAGAGAACCAAAAAATGTCAGGCAGAGGGTGGGAAGACGAGTGATGTGGGAAGATGAAGTTGCGAATCGGTGGGCAAAACTAGCCTAATGGGATGTGGGGGATCGGATATGGGAATTGGGATGTTGGTGGTCCAAACCCAGGTGACATCTTAAGTCACCCACATAATATGTCTTATCAACTTGACCTTTAAACGATCTCGGAAAGGTTGAAGAAGAGGTGAGAAGAAGAGGAAGAAATCGTGGGGAAAGAGAAAGCAAAGAAGAGAAAGAAGGGACAAAGTAAAATTTGGTAAAATTGGTGGCTCCCACCTATTTTTTTATTTATATTAATTTTTCTTCTCGTGAAATATTATGGCACTATTTGATAGAGAATTTGAAAAGAGAAATTTGAAAAACAAGGATATTTTAATGAAAAAAGTTGTATTTTCAGTGTTTTCAAATTGGTAGGAGAGTTCCAAAACAGGAGTCTAATTTAAATATTTTTAAAATGAGTTGATTGATATTATATTTATTAAATTCATAAAACTTGTTGAAGTTACATACTAAAATTTAAGTTTAACAATAAACTTTATAATTTATTTTATGAAACGTTTTTTATGTTTAAATTTTTTGTATAATTATTAATTTTGTCACTATAATAACATTTATAATGCATGTAACGTAAGACATTTTACTTTTCAAAAAAATGAATTAAGTTATAGTATGATATATATTGTTAGTTCTAAAGTGTTTTTAATTTTTGTTTAATATAATTAATGTACTTTAAACTTTCAAAATTCAAAACTAGATTAACGAAAACATAAAAATGTTGTTTCGAGAATTTACACTCTTTTGATTCATAGAATCGCGAGTAGCAGTTTCAGAAACAAATCCGAAATTGTCTGCGAAATACATATTTGTGAATTTCAGTGAATATGAAAACATAAAATAGATCTGGATTCTCTACCAAAATAGGCCCTTACTTTCTCTCTCTTTTTCTTTTCTTTTCTAAATTATTTGAGTTCTACATTAATTTTCAATTTTGTTTTCTCATAAATTTTTAAAATTAAATTTCATAAAAATTTTACAAATAAAACTGCTAATTTAACTTTTTATGTTTAGACTATCCTAAATAAAAATTGACATTGGCTTTTAGGTTGGTCATTTTTAATTTCGTTTCAAACACAAGTTTTTCAAATTTCATTTTAATTTCAAGTTGGGAGTTCCTAAAAGAATTTCTAATATTCAAGTATGGTGTTTCCAATCCTTCAATTGCGATTTAAATGATTTTATACTTTTGGTTTTTGTTCAAAGTTTTCCAGATGGAATTGTCAAACTCATTCACAAAATAGTGAATTTTCTAAATATAAAGTTTCAATTTTCGTTTCAGCCTCTGATAACTTAAAAAAAAAATAAACAAAATTATGTTAATTTAAACAACTATATAATGATTACAATTTTATTAAAACTCTATTATTTACAAAATGAAATTTGAGTTTCCTTTGAAATACTCCCATCACTCATAAGGATTAATTCAGTATTTACTTCTAAAATGTAATTTGGTCACATGAGATATTTTTTTAAATATCATATTATATCTTATGAGAACGATGAAATTGTAATATCTAATATTCTTGAGGTAAAATCGATTTCTCTAATCTACGAGAATTAAATATAAAGATGATATTAAATTGAAGGACATTTTCCACAAACAAAAGTGTTAACTCTATTTTAATTCTTAGAGTTAAAGTGTTGATTTAGAGGGACATTGTTGAAATTAAGATGACATTAGTTGTTAATTAAATGATTCATCCTTAAATTGGAATTCCTAAAGTAGACTAAATTCTGCTCCTCCTTAAATTTGGATTTCTAAAGTAGAATAGATTTTTGTCATGAATTTTAAATAAATTGTTATAAGCAATAGCGGTTGAGTACTTAAGGTTGATCGAAGAGAACACTTCTAAGTTAAGGAACTGTTACTTAGTCATATTTATATTCTCATTTTCCGTTTTTTTAATAATATTTTTTTTCCAAATAAGACTAGCTTTATAAAAATGAATTGGGTAACAAAAAGTTAAAAATGTTTTGAAAGCGGGTGTTGTAGGGCTGTTTTGATCTTCCATACACTCAACGACCCATCAACCCCCCACCTCGCTGTTGCACGGTGCAAGAATGTACGTTATTATCAGAAGCATTTTTTAGAATTTGAGGGCTGTTAAGTAGAAATTGCAATCGGCAATTTAGCTAAGAATTTCCAAATGTGAAACGAGCTTGCGCTCGATCCAACAGATGGAAGATCTCGACTAAACCATTATTATGCGTTATTATTTACGTCAAATGTCTTTATTTTTAGCTAACGAAGGAACGATCAGATGGCAGGAATCTCTCCATCGTAGAGGCGATCAGCATACGTTCGACGCATGGATGTTGTGGCCCATTAACCATATGATGCTATCACAATGAAGTTTGCAGCTACGAATGAATGAACATACATAGAAGGGCATGAAAAGCCTAAGGGTAGTGCGAATGCGTTGATACTTCGGAAACCAAGCGATGAACGCATACATCGAGGAGTATCAAAAGGTGATGTGAACATTTCACCTACCATGCCGTTAGATTGCAGAGATCAGATGTAGGTCCATCACTGTTGTTAGCAGAGAATTTCAGAGAAAGACCATAATGCTGTAGGCGATACAAGCTCTATAATAGAAGCCTAGAAGCCATAACTTGAAAGATCCAAGCCTTCTGCCTTCGGGGCAGATCCTGTGATCCCAAACGAACGAGCGTTGAGAGATATTCTTGAGGAGTTCTTCATTCTCCTACTATTCCGAGTGACGACCGAGAGCTTCGCCGGAGATAGATTTCGAGAGAGACTACTCCACTGCCCATCCATGGCACCATCGACAGGGCCTTGACACACATCTGATGGAAGCAAAGATTTTGCCTCCATCTGGCCCTTCATATCTCATTCTAGTCTCTGTATTTGCTATTACCTTATGGCTAACGAGATTAAATACATTTTGTGATCGAATGCATTTGCTATTTCCTTCGGTTCCATCTCATTTATCTCTTGCTCGATTCATCCGTTTACTTTCATTGCACAAACTAAGTAAGACTGTTAGAGTATTGCATTACTAATCAGGCGGATAGACATATGAAGCATGTAGCAAACCACCGAGAGGTTGTGCCTTGCACGAGTGTTGTGAGAAAATCCTATTTTCTTAGTGTGAGGTCTATGCAACGCTTGTCTATAAGCAGACGCAATGCTTGTCTATGAGTAGGATCAACCAATAACTAAACTGCCCAGAGGTGTAAGTAGTTTTGAACGCATTAAACAAAGTATAGCGAGTGTTCCTAGAGATAGGAATAATCTTAGTCAACCATGCCTTTATGGTGATTACCTTGTACGTAATGAGCGCATCATCATCATTTAGGCATACTTGAAGAGGTTAGTCTAAAAAACCAAACCTAGGCTTGAGAGGAGTTAGATTGGATCACATTAAGCAAGAATAGAAGCTTAGAGATAAATCTGTTTACTATTACACAACGTATAGCACCATACAGATAGGATATGAAAGTATGCGTCCACATCGCATTGCGTTCCAGAAGTAGAATGTCTGGTGGTATGCAGGTTCATCTTGTTTATGTGTGAAGAGGCACGTGACCAAAGGAATAGAGACTTTTAGACATTAAGTCCTCTCGACACTACACATTATACACGCATGCGTCTTCGCCTATTGTGTATAGGCATAATCGCATAGCTTGCGCTAGCTAGGGATTACCTTTGCGATCAAGCTTGTGATGCGGTTGAAGTCATCCCCGCCTTTTATCTATTTCCCACGCATTTACAGTACGCGTTAATAATTATGTCGTCGTGTCTCTAACTTCTCATAGTCATACTCACGCTTAATCTGTTAGTTATGGGCAGTAGGAGTCAGTGCATATGTCCCTTTCAACCCTCATTATTCTTATATTTCTTCACCACTAACACATTACGTCTATAACATGTTAGTTACAAGTCCCTGAGTTTCAATCTCAGATCACCCGAGAAAAACTTGGCCGATCTCGTTATACTTGGCGAGAGAGCAAGAAAACTATGTGACGAGGAACGCAATGGCTCATTGCATACATTCTTAGATGCATTATTGATATCTGAATGCATGACCATGCGACGCGATGGAGATAATGAACGATAAACGCATATTTATTTACTCCATTTTCCACGTATTCCCCCCCCCCACCTGCCGAACCTAACTTTAGTTTAAGTAGACCACAATTTTTTTTCTTTAAATAGCGTATACCAATCACACCTAAAATGATTTTCGGTGACTCAAAATTCGAACAAAATTTTTAATCATCGCCTACATCAAGGAAAAAAAAGTATCTCCATAAATTCCAGGGAAGTAAAACTCAATTTGTAACGCTGAAATCGTAAAATGTAGCTACGGACCATTACACCGATGAATTTTCTCATACTATCAAACTTATGTAATCATAATTTAATTCATGTCTCTTACCTCCTCAAAGCTAGAATTCATCAATTAAAAAAATAGCAAATTTCATCTTACAAATTTTTGGAGAAAAAAATAGCAGTTGGATATTTGAATCTAAAAAATATTTCGAGTCACGAAATGAAATATTTTAGTTTCTAACATATCACTTTTGGCTAACAGCTGAATCTGATTCAAAGCAAACACTCTGGTACTTTGGCTCTCGTCATTTATAACAATAAAAAACAAGCCTTATACTTCAATGTAGTGATTAACACAAAATATGTCAAAGTTCCATTTTAATACAACAATCAATTAGTGTCAACATTCTACCATCGTAAACATTTAACTGATGAGCGTGTTTCCTCAAATTCCTTCTGTTTTTGTTTTGTCTTTTGTTTTTTTGCGTATGTAACCATAAAAATACACTACCACAAATCTTTTCAATCCCATCTCCTGATCACTGACATATTTCACCAAATTAAAATTTAGAATGATGAGCGTAACCACCACATATGAATAAACTCCCAATAAAAAAATGAGTTTCCAAACAGACTATCAACAAACAGATTAGTCATGGAGTCATTCATTACTTACAATTATCTACAGTTTTAGATGAAAATTTTTTATTCATTAGTTCCTGTTTCTAAACATACATTTCTATTACTTTTTTCGTTTGTAAGCGTCTCAGAAGTGTGTGGAAAAGTGGCATATATAAACCTAATATAACACATTTAATCTCTCGACCTAAAACATTGTTACTAGTGGAAAGACATGAAAAGGGAGTTAACAGAGTTTGTCAGTAACTGTTTAGTGTGTCAACAGGTGAAGACCCCAAGGCAGAAGCCAACAGGCTTGTTGCAACCTTTGAGCGTACCAGAATGGAAGTGGGAGAATGTCTCGATGGATTTCATTGTGGGGTTGCTGCGAACCGTGAAGGGTTTTACAGTAATTTGGGTTATAGTGAACAGACTCACCAAGCTAGCACATTTTATTCCAGGAAAGCCCACATATTCAGTGAATAGGTGGGCATAGTTGTATATGAAAGAGATGGTGAGGTTGCACGGGGTGTCGGTGTCCATTGTGTCTGATAGAGACCCTCGATTTACCTTCAGATTTTGGAAGAGCCTTCAGGCAGCATTGGGCACTTGTTTGGATTTCAGTACGACTTTTCACCTACAAACTGATGGTCAGACAAAACGTTTAAACTAGACACTGGAGGATATGTTACGTGCTTGTGCATTAGAGTTTTTAAGGAGTTGGGACTCACACCTGCATTTGATAGAGTTTGCATATAATAATAGTTATTAGGCAACCATTGGTATGTCACCGTTTGAGGCCCTTATGGGAAGAGTTGTAGGTCACCTGTATGCTGGGATGAGGTTGGTGAATGGAAGTTGCTAAGACCTGAGCTAGTACAACCACGAATGAGGCGATACAGAAGATTAAGGCCCAAATGTTGATGGCTCAAAGTAGGAAGAAGAGTTACGTTGATGTTAGGCGTAAAAATATGGAGTTTGAGATAGCTGATAAAGTATTTCTGAAAGTGGCACCTATGAAGGGGGTGTTGAGATTTGGCAAGAAGGGTAAGTTGAACCCTTAGTTCATAGGGCCATTTGAGATCCTGGAGTGGATTGGTCCTGTAGCTTACCGACTGGCCATGCCAACGTCTCTTTCGAAAATTCAAATATGTTTTTCATGTTTCCATGTTGAGGATGTACGTAGCAGACTCATCGCATGTTGTCGATTATGAGCCTTTGCATTTGAATGAGAACCTGAGCTATGAAGAGAAGCTTATTCAAATCCTGGCCAGGGAAGTGAAAGTTTTACACAATAAGGAGATAGCATTGGTGAAGGTCCTTTGGTGGAATCATCAGTTTGAGGAAGCAAGTGGGAGCATGAGGATGACATGAGGGCGCATTATCCTGAGCTTTTTCAAGATTAAGACTTTCGAGGACAAAAGTTTCTTAAGGGAGATAGAATGTAACACCCCAATTTATTTTGTAATTAAGCTTTAATTTATGTTGGACTACTTGGATAAATAAGAATTTGAGATTTAAGTATTTAGCTAAGTTAAATTCAATTTAATTATTTTGAATTAAATGGGTTTTAATTTGGCTTGAAATTGGAGATTTGATTATTTGATTGAGATAATTCAATTTTATTTTAGTGGAAGATTTAAAATATTTTGGAAAAGATGTGAGCTATTAAATTTGAATTTATTTGGGAAGAGGTTTTACTGGGTTTTATTTGGATAAGATTTAAGGATAGATTTTTTTTTTTCTTTCTTTTGAACTTAATAAAAGAAGGTGGAATTTGGAATTAAAAGAGAAAAAGAAAGAGGTTTAAATATTATATATTGGCATAAGTAGGAAGAAAAAAAGAAAAAGGAAAACTAAAAACTTCTTCATTCGCGTGAAGCCTCTCCCCCTGAAGGAAACCCTTGCCGCCACTGCTCACACTCAAGGCGGAGTCGCCGTCACTTGGGAGCTCGCCGGCCACTTGGGGCCCAGGCTTGCCAACCGCACGCTGTTGGTCGAGTTTCTTCAAGACCGCGTTGTTTTCGGAGATCCTCAGCTTCGCTGTTGGTCATTGCAATGTCAAGCGTTGTTGTCGATGTCGTGGAGTCCCTAGCTTTTGCCGTACATTTCTTGCTCGGATCAGAGTGCCTCGACCCAGCGCGCCACCGTCAGCCATTTTTTCTTTGTTTTCGTTCGTCCATGCCGGTCTGGGTTTTTCGAGCGACACTTTTGGTTCATGTTTTCGACCAGTCGTCGTTTCTTGGATTTTAGGTCGAGGATTTTGAATACTTAAGGCAAGCTGTCCATACCCTTAAGCATGAATTTGGCTGTCGTTGGTGATTGATTTCTTTAATTCTTTGAACTTGTGACTTGAGGTAAGTGGTACTATTATTGGTGCCTTTGTGCCAGACGACCTAGATTAGATTTATAAAAGTAAATTAATGGACTTTAGAAGCATGGTGTTGTCCTTTATGATACACTATGATTTGAACATGTTTCAATCATGTTATGCTATGATCTGTGCAGTGGAACAATAGCTGAAATTATGTTATGTGATGCATAATTAGACCAATAGGGCAGTTTTGTCGTTTCGCCTTGATGCATGTTTTATTTCAGGGGACCGACAGTCTAGTTTCATGTCTTGACGATGTGCCTTCAGGCCATAGACATGTGTGAGCTGACGGGTTATTTGTATGTTACCAATTTTGTGAACCAACAGGTTCACTTTCATGTATAATTTCTATGTTTTGACAATGTGCCATTAGACCACTAGACATGCGAGTCAAGGGAAGACAACATGCCCTTTGGTTGTTTTTTTTTTTTTGGGAAAACAGTTATAGTTATTTGACACAACGGGCCCAAACATTTTCTACTTGTGGAATGTATACCCTTATCCTGGTGATGGATCACTTACTGAGTATTTTATACTCATCCTTTATCTTTATATGTTTTCAGGTAAGGGCAAGGATACTCAGGGACTGATAAGAAGAATCTATGATAGTGCCAAAGGAAACTAGGAACGTTTCCACATTTGAACTTATATGTCCTCTCATTTTTTTTTTTAATATAATTTTCTTTACCCAAACCTTCCTTGATTAGGTCTAGGTGTTAGAGATTTCTTTTTCAGTTAATATTTTCCTCCGTTTTTTAATTAAAATTGTTATTATTTCATGTTAAGGGGTACCTCGGTTCAAACGATTTGAAATCTTGAGTTAAAGTCCAAATAGTTTCTTTATACATTTAAGCAGTCCAAAACTCTATATTTTTATTTTATTTCATTTATTTATTTTCCTCATGTGAACATTTATGCATTGCATGCAGAATGATACCCTTTTTAGTTGTCCTAAGAAGTTGGGTTGTTAAACCTTTAGTTCTTGGATAAAAAAGGGGTAAAAATTAAAAATATGTTGAAAATAAATAAAATATTAAAAAAAGGTAAAAAAGGTTTTTAAAAAATAAAATAAAATAAAAAAGGCTAAAAATCCTTGGTTTTCCTCTCCCCTTTTTCACAAGGGTTGGCAATGGGGTTGAGGCTGGGGCGCATTTCCCATTCCCAATTGAAGGTAGAGATGGAGGTGGGGATTCCCCGTTGGAGAAAACGGGTCCCCGGCAGGGACCAATCTCTGATTCCACTAGTATCCCTCTTTTTGGTTGTTGGGTCTGGTCTTCTTCAAAGCAAATAGTAGAGAAGATGAGTTTGAATTAGGAGGAATAGGAGAAAAGAAGAATGGTGTTGAAATCCAAATCAAATCCATGTGATTTCAAATGTTTGAAAGAGGAAAATAACATAGATCTATGCATCATAAACAAACATTAATAAAAAAACAAAAACAAATAATGGCAAAATCATTGGCGGTAGTAGCAACTATGCCTGATGGTAGCAGCATCGATGTTGGTAGCTCCTGGTGAATGGTGGTGTCGTTGGTGGTCTGTGGTGTGGGAAGAGATGAGAAAGAGAATATGAGAATAATGAGATGGAAGAGATTAGGGTTTAGATTGAGGTTTGGGCTGGGTTAGACTTTGGGTAGTTGGTAGATGAAGAGATTAGCACTTATGGCAGAATATATAATATATAGTATATATATAATACACATTGTATGTGTGTATATAGACACATGTGTGTGTATATATACATATGTATGTATTATATACATATATATATAATATTTTAGTTGGGGATGGGTCGGAGTGGGGCCTGGGCGCGGATATCCTTCCCATCCTAGATTGAGGACCCTAGTTTTTGACTTATCGTTGATTAAATCAGAAATTCCTTGCCCCTCGGGATGAGGACCTAACTCCCAAAGATATTTGCCAACCCTACTTCTCACACCAACTTCCCTTTCTTATCCTATCTTTCTTCCTAATACTCTTCAACCATAAGTTATTTTTTAAGCCATATTAATGGCTTATAAAAGTGTAACAACATAGTGAGGAGGGGGAGGATGCATAATAAGTAGTAGAAAGGCATAAAGAGGAGGATATGAAATAATTAAATTCATTCCACTGATAAAAAAAAAAAAAAATAGAGTGGATATGAAATTCGTTTAAATTCATTTTCCTCAAAATTTTTAACATAATTTGATGGTCCTATACATGATCATTTTACAACTTGGTTAGAAATATTTGATTGGGCCTATACATGACCATTAATTTGATGGTTCCTTATACAAAAGAAAATAGTTTTATTAGGGATTGGACCTTAATTTGAAATACAATAACTTATATTAAAATTAATACTTAGATGTATTTTGATTATTATCCCTTTCTTCAAAACGTCTTTTAAATAATTCTTTATTATTGTTGTTTTAAAAAAAAATCCAGTCAAAATTTAAGATTAATCGTAAATAATCAATGAAATACTCACTTTTTTAATACTAAATTAAATATACGTACCTACTTTTTTTCTAAAAATTTTCCCACTTTTTTATACTAAATTGAATAAAGTGTATCAATTGTACTATATTAAGAAGTTTCTCTTTTTTCACCTTTTCAATGCTAATATTTTCATTCATTAAAACTATACCTTAAATTGAATAGGTGTGTCAGTTGTACTATATTAAAGAAGCTTTTTTTTTAACTCCCGCCTGCTCTCTTTCTTTATCTCTTTCTCGCTCTCTTCTCGCTTTCTCTTTCCTTTCTTTCTCGCTTTTCGCTTGCCCAATGCTCTCTTCCGTCTCTTCTTTCTTTATTCTTTCTCGCTCTTTCTCTCTCTCTTTCTCTCTTTCTCTTCCTCTCTCTCCCCTCTCTCAACCCAATTCTTTCTTTCTCGGCTCTCTCTGTTCTCACTCTCTTCGCTCTCCCACTCTCCCCCGGTCTTCGATCTCTCTCTCGCATTCATTAGTTTTATCAATATTTCATAAGAAATCATAAGATATAGTATGAAAACTGATTCAAATAAATCCTATCTAGAACATCATCCAATCGACGCCCAAAACACAAGATATATCAAACAGAACAGAGCATGATATAGAACGAATAAAAAGGAATAAGAATAAACAAATTGAACATGAAAATAAATTAACAAATTTCATAGAACGGGTCATGGTAACAGAGGACCATCGAATTGGCAAAAGATTGGTTTCAAGGTTTTCATTGAAGCGGCAAGAGTGAAGAAAGGAAACCCTTCTCCATGGAATAACCAACGGAGAGGAATTGAAGTGATTTTAGAGGGTAAGAAAAGAAAGAAGGAAAGAAATCAACAGATCTGAGAATAAGAGAATGGACCTCCCCTCCTCACTAAACTCGAAATTGAACACCTAACTGATCATGCATCGGATTGGGAAAGGAACCCTTCTCTATGGAAGAGACCAACGCTGAAAAATGTTTGAGGAGAGGAAAATGAGAGAACCAAAATGTCAGCAGAGGGTGGGAAGACGAGTGGATGTGGGAAGATGAGTTGCGAATCGGTGGGCAAAACCTAGCACTAATGGGGATGTGGGGGATCGGATATGGGCAATTGGGATGTTGGTGGTCCAAACGGTGACATCTAAGTCACCCACCATAATATGTCTTTATCAACTTGGACCTTAAACGATCTCGAAAGGTTGAAGAAGAGGGAGAAGAAGAGGAAGAAATCGTGGGGAAAGAGAAAGAAAGAAAGAGAAAAGGGAAAAGGTAAAATTGGTAAAATTGGTGGCTCCCACCTATTTTTTTATTTATATATTTTTTCTTTGTGAAATATTATGGCATTATTTGATAGAGAATTTGAAAAGAGAAATTTGAAACAAGGATATTTAATGAAAAAAGTTGTATTTTCATGTTTTCAAATTGGTAGCGGAGATTCAAAACAGGATTCTAATTTAAATATTTTTTAAAAATGTGATTGATATTATATTTATAAATCATAAAACTTGTTGAAGTTACATACTAAATATTAAGTTTAACAATAAACTATACATAATTTATTTATGAACGTGTTTTATGTTAAATTTTTTTGTATAATTATTATTTTGTCATATGATATAATTTATAATGCATTAATAAGACATTTTTTACTTTTCAAAAAAATGAATTAAGTTTATAGTATGATATATTGTAGTTCTAAGTGTTTTTATCTTTGTTTAATATAATTATGTACTTTAAACTTCAAAATTCAAAATAGATTCAACGAAAACATAAAATGTTGTTTTCAGAATTTACACTACTTTTGGATCAAGAATCGAGAGCAGTTTTCAGAAACAAAATCCGAATTGTCTGCGAATACATATTTGTTGAATTCAGTGAATATGAAAACATAAAATAGAATCTGGATTCTCTTACCCAAAATAGGCCCGTTACTTTCTCTCTCTTTTTCTTTCTTCTAAATTAGTTTTGAGTTCTAATTAATTTTTCAATTTTGTTTTCTCATAAATTTTAAATTAAATTTCATTAAATTTTACAAATAAACTCTAATTTAATTTTTATGTTAGACTTCCTAAATAAAATTGAATTGGCTTTTAGGTTGGTCATCTTTAATTCGTTTCAACACAAGTTTTTCAAATTTCATTTTAATTTCAATTGGGAGTTCTAAAAGAATTTCAATATCAAGTATGGTGTCCAATCCTTCATTCGATTTAAATGATTTATACTTTGGTTTTATAGTTCAAAGTTTTCCAATGAATTTCAAACTCATTCAAAATGTGAATTTTCTAAATAATAAAGTTTCAATTTTCGTTTTCACCTCGATTTACAAAATGAAATTTGAGTTTCCTTTGAAATACTCCATCACTCATAAGGATTAATTCATATTTTACTTCTAAAATGTAATTTGGTCACATGAGATATTTTTTTTAAATATCATTTTAATCTCTTATGAGAAGATTGAAATTGTCAATATCTATATTCTTGAGGTAAATGATTTCTCTAATTAGAGAATTCAAATATAAAGATGATATATAAATTGATGGACATTTGTCCACCAAACAAAATGTTAACTCTATTTTTATTCTTAGAGTTAAAGTGTTGATTTAGAGGGACATTGTTGAAATTAAATTGACATTTAGTTGTTAATTAAATGTTCATCCTTAAATTGGATTTCTAAAGTAGACTAAATCAATGCTCCTCCTTAAAATTGGATTTTAAAAGTAGAATAATTTTGTCAATGAATTTTAAATAAATTGATTATAAGCAATAGTCTGTTGGTACTTTAAGTTGATCGAAGAGAACACTTCTAGTTAGGAACTGTTACTTAGTCATATTTTATTTCATTTTCCGTTTTTTTAAAAATTTTTTTTCCAAATAAAGACTAGCTTTAATAAAAAATGAATTGGGTAACAAAAATTAAAAATGTTTTGAAAGCGGTGTTGTAGAGTGTTATGTCTTCCATACACTCAACGACCCCCCGATCAACCCCCCACCTCGCTGTGACGGGCAGAAATGTACGTTATTATAGAACATTTTTATAGAATTATGAGGGCTGTTAAGTAGAAATTAGTGCGGCAATTATACTAAGAATTCAATGTGAAACGAGCTTGCGTCGTCCAACAATGAAGATCTCGACTAACCCATATTATGCGTTATTTTGCGTCCAAATGTCTTTATTTTTAGCTAACGAGGAAACGATGATGCATGGAATCTCTCCATCGTAGAGGCGATCGCATACGTTCGACGCATGGATGTTGTGGCCATTAACCATATATGCTATATCACAATGAAGTTGCAGCTACGAGATAATAACACTAATAGAAGGATGAAGCAAGGGTAGTGGA
>NW_024063681.1:19496-20769 GCF_009727055.1 Benincasa hispida | reverse complement strand
CTCGGATCAGAGTGCCTCGACCCAGCGCGCCACCGTCAGCCATCTCTTTTCTTTGTTTTCGTTCGTCCATGCCGGTCTGGGTTTTCGAGCCGACACTTTTGGTTCATGTTTTTCGACCAGTCGTCGTTTCTTGGATTTTAGGTCGAGGATTTTGAATACTTAAGCAAGCTGTCCAATACCTTAAGCATGAATTTGGCTGTCGTTGGTGATTGATTTCTTGAATTACTTTTGAACTTGTGACTTGAGGTAAGTGGTACTATTATTGGTGCCTTTGTGCCAGACGACCTAGATTAGATTTATAAAGTAAATTAATGGACTTTAGAAGCATGGTGTTGTCTTTATGATACACTTGTTGCATGACAGTTATGAGTATTATGAACATGTTTGAACTTTCATGTTATGCTATGATCTGTGCAGTGGGAACAATACTGAAATTATGTATGTGATGCATAATTAGACCAATAGGGCAGTTTGTCGTTTCGCCTTGATGCATGTTTTATTTCAGGGGACCGACGAGTCTAGTTTCATGTCTTGACGATGTGCCTTCAGGCCACTAGACATGTGTGAGCCGACAGGTTCATTTGTATGTTACAATTTTGTGAACCAACAGGTTCACTTTCATGTATATTTCTATGTTTTGACGATGTGCCATTAGACCACTAGACATGCGAGTCAAGGGAAGACAACATGCCCTTTGGTTGTTTTTTTTTTTGGAAAACAGTTATAGTTATTTGAACCACGGGCCCAAACATTTTCTACTTGTGGATGTATACCCTTATCCTGGTGATGGGATCACTTACTGAGTATTTTATACTCATCCTTTATCTTTATATGTTTTTCAAGTAAGGGCAAGGATACTCAGGTGACTGATAAGAAGAATCTATGATAGTGCCAAAGGAACTAGGAACGCTTCCACATTTGAACTTATATGTCCTCTCATTTTTTTTTTAATATAATTTTCTTTACCCAAACCTTCCTTGATTAGGTCTTGGTGTTAGAGATTTCTTTTTCAGTTAATATTTTCCTCCGTTTTTTAATTAAAATTGTTATTTTCATGTTAAGGGGTACCTCGGTTCAAACGATTTGAAATCTTGAGTTAAAGTCCAAATAGTTTCTTTATACATTTAAGCAGTCCAAAACTCTATATTTTATTTTATTTCATTTATTTATTTTCCTCAATGTGAACATTTATGCATTGCATGCAGTAATGATACCCTTTTTAGTTGTCCTAAGAAGTTGGGTTGTTAAACCTTTAGTTTCCTTGGATAAAAAA
>NW_024063681.1:0-19471 GCF_009727055.1 Benincasa hispida | reverse complement strand
AACGTCGATGCTGCTACCATCAGGCATAGTTGCTACTACCGCCAATGATTTTGCCATTATTTGTTTTGTTTTTTTATTAATGTTTGTTTATGATGCATAGATCTATGTTTATTTTCCTCTTTCAAACATTTGAAATCACATGGATTTGATTTGGATTTCAACACCATCTTCTTTTCTCCTATTCCTCCTATTCAAACTCATCTTCTCTACTATTTGCTTGAAGAAGACCAGACCCAACAACCAAAAAGAGGGATACTAGTGGAATCAGAGATTGGTCCTTGCCGGGGACCCATTTTCTCCAACGGGGAATCCCCACCTCCATCTCTACCTTCAATTGGGATGGGAAATGCCCTCAGCCTCAACCCCATTGCCAACCCTTGTGAAAAAGGGGAGAGGAAAACCAAAGGATTTTTAGCCTTTTTTATTTTTATTTTATTTTTTAAAAACCTTTTTTACCTTTTTTTTAATATTTATTTATTTTCAACATATTTTTAATTTTTACCCCTTTTTTATATCCAAGGAACTAAAGGTTTAACAACCCAACTTCTTAGGACAACTAAAAAGGGTATCATTATGCATGCAATGCATTAAATGTTCACATTGAGGAAAATAAATAATATGAAATAAAATAAAATATAGAGTTTGGGACTGCTTAAATGTATATAAGAAACTATTTGGACTTTAACTCAAGATTTCAAATCCGTTTGAACCGAGGTACCCTTAACATGAAATAAAAATTTTAATTAAAAAACGGAGGAAAAATATTAACTGAAAAAAGAAATCTCTAACACCAAGACCTTAATCAAGGAAGGTTTGGGTAAAGAAAATTATATTAAAAAAAAAAATGAGCGGACATATAAGTTCAAATGTGGAAGCGTTCCTAGTTTCCTTTGGCACTATCATAGATTCTTCTATCAGTCCCTGAGTATCGTTGCCCTTACTGAAAAACATATAAAGATAAAGGATGAGTATAAAATACTCAGTAAGTGATCCATCACCAGGATAAGGGTATACATTCCACAAGTAGAAAATGTTTGGGCCCGTGGTTCAAATAACTATAAACTGTTTTCCCAAAAAAAAAACAAACCAAAGGGGCATGTTGTCTTCCCTTGACTCGCATGTCTAGTGGTCTAATGGCACATGTCAAAACATAGAAATATACATGAAAGTGAACCTGTTGGTTCAAAATTGTAACATACAAATGAACCTGTCGGCTCACACATGTCTAGTGGCCTGAAGGCACATCGTCAAGACATGAACTAGACTCGTCGGTCCCCTGAAATAAAACATGCATCAAGGCGAAACGACAAAACTGCCCTATTGGTCTAATTATGCATCAACATACATAATTTCAGTTATTTGTTCTCCACTGCAACAGATCATAGCATAACATGAAAGTTCAAACATGTTCATAATACTCATAACTGTCATGCAACTGTTCTAAAGACAACACCATGCTTCTAAAGTCCATTAATTTACTTTTATAAATTCTAATCTAGGTCGTCTGGCACAAGCCACAATAATAGTACCACTTACCTCAAGTCACAAGTTCAAGAAGTAATTCAAAGAAATCAATCACCAACGACAGCCAAATTCATGCTTAAGGTATTGGACAGCTTGCCTTAAGTATTCAAATCCTCGACCTAAAATCCAAGAAAGACGACTGGTCGAAAACATGAACCAAAAGTGTCGGCTCGAAAACCCAGACGGCATGGACGAACGAAAACAAAGAAAAAAAGATGGCTGACGGTGGCGCGCTGGGTCGAGGCACTCTGATCCGAGCAAGAAATGTACGGCAAAAGCTAGGGACTACCACGACATCGAAACAACGCTTCATGCCAATGACCAACAGCGAAGCTGAGGACCCGAAAACAACGCGTCTTGAAGAAACTCGACCAACAGCGTGCGGTGGCAAGCTCCCAACGGCGGCGGCTCAATGAGCAATGGCCGGCGAGCTCCCAAGTGACGGCGACTCCCGCCTTGAGTGTGAGCAGTGGCGGCAAGGGTTTCCTTCAGGGGAGAGGGCTTCACGCGAATGAAGAAGTTTTTAGTTTTCCTTTTTCTTTTTTTTTCTCTACTTATGCCAATATATAATATTTAAACCCTCTTTTTTTTCTCTTTTAAATTCCATAATTCCACCTTCTTTATTAAGGTTCAAAAGAAAAAAAAAAAATCGTACCTTAAATCTTATCCAAATAAACCCAGTAAAACTCTTCCCAAATAAATTCAAATTATATGCTCACATCTTTTCCAAAATATTTTAAATCTTCCACTAAAATAAAATTGAATTATCTCAATCAAATAATCAAATCTCCAATTTCAAGCCAAATTAAAACCCATTTAATTCAAAATAATTAAATTGAATTTAACTTAGCTAAATACTTAAATCTCAAATTCTTATTTATCCAAAGTAGTCCAACATAAAGTTGGTAGCTCCTGGTGAATGGTGGTGGTCGTTGGTGGTCTGTGGTGTGGAAGAGATGAGAAAGAGAATATGAGAATAATGAGATGGAAGAGATTAGGGTTTAGATTGAGGTTTGGGCTGGGTTAAGACTTGGGTAGTTGGGTAGATTGAAGAGGTTAGCACTTTTATGGCAGAATAATATATATATATATATATATATATATATATATATATACATGTATGTGTGTATATAGACACATGTGTGTGTATATATACATATGTATGTATGTATATATATACATATATATATAATTTCTAGTTGGGGATGAGGTCGGAGTGGGGCCTGGGGCGGGATATCCTTCCCATCCTAGATTGAGGACCCTAGTTTGACGTATCGTTGATTAAATCAGAAATTCCTTGCCCCTCGGGATGAGGACCTAACTCCACAAAGATATTTGCCAACCCTACTTCTCACACCAACTTCCCTTTCTTATCCCTATCTTTCTTCCTAATACTCTTCAACCATAAGTTATTTTAAGCCATATTAATGGCTTATAAAAGTGTACAACATAGTGAGGAGGGGGAGGATGCATAATAAGTAGTAGAAAGGCATAAAGAGGAGGATATGAAATAATTAAATTCATTCCACTGATAAAAAAAAAAAAAAAATAGAGTGGATATGAAATTCGTTAAATTCATTTTCCTCAAAATATTTTACATAATTTGATGGTCCTATACATGATCATTTTACAACTTGGTTAGAAATATTTGATTGGGCCTATACATGACCATAATTTGATGGTCCTATACAAAAGGAAAAATAGTTTTATTAGGGATTGGACCTTAATTGAAATACATAACTTATATTAAAATTAATACTTAAGATTATTTTGATTATTATCCCTTTCTTCAAAACGTCTTTTAAATAATTCTTTATTATTGTTGTTTAAAAAAAAATCCAGTCAAAATTTAAGATTAATCGTAAATAATCAATGAAATACTCACTTTTTTAATACTAAATTAAATAATACGTACCTACTTTTTTTCTAAAACATTTTCCCACTTTTTAATACTAAATTGAATAAAGTGTATCAATTGTACTATATTAAGAAGTTTCTCCATTTTTTCACTTTTAATGCTAATATTTTCATTCATTAAACTATACCTTAAATTGAATAAGGTGTGTCAGTTGTACTATATTAAGAAGCTTTTTTTTAACTCCCCCTGTCTCTTTCTTTATCTCTTTCTCGCTCTCTCTCGCTTTCTCTCTCTTTCTTTCTCGCTTTCTCGCTTGACCCAATGCTCTCTTTCTCGCTCTCTGTCTCTTTCTTTATCTCTTTCTCGCTCTTTCTCTCTCTCTTTCTCTCTTTCTTCCTCTCTCTCCCTCTCTCAACCCAATTCTTTCTTTCTCGCTCTCTTGTTCTCACTCTCTCTCGCTCTCACTCTCCCCCGGTCTCGATCTCTCTCTCGCATTCATTAGTTTTATCAATAAATTTCATAAGAAATCATAAGATACGTATGAAACTGATTCAAATAAATCCTATCTAGAAACATCATCCAATCGAGCCCAAACACAAGATATATTCAAACAGAACAGAGCATGATATAGAACGAATAAAAAGGAATAAGAATAAACAAATTGAACATGAAAAATAATTAACAAATTTCATAGAACGGGTCATGGTAACAGAGGACCATCGAATTGGCAAAAGATTGGTTTCAGGTTTTCATTGAAGCGGCAAGAGTGAAGAAAGGAAACCCTTCTCCATGGAATAACCAACGGAGAGGAATTGAAGTGATTTTAGAGGGTAAGAAAAAGAAAGAAGGAAAGAATCAACAGATCTGAGAATAAGAGAATGACCTCCCCTCACTAAACTCGAAATTGAACACCTACTGATCATGCATCGGATTGGAGAAAGGAAACCCTTCTCGATGGAAGAACCAACGCTGAAAAATGTTTGAGGAGAGAGAAATGAGAGAACCAAAATGTCAGCCAGAGGGTGGGAAGACGAGTGATGTGGGAAGATGAGTTGCGATATCGGTGGGCAAAACCTAGCACTATGGGGATGTGGGGGATCGGATATGGGCAATTGGGATGTTGGTGGTCCAAACGGTGACATCTAAGTCACCCACATAATATGTCTTATCAACTTGGACCTTAAACGATCTCGAAAGGTTGAAGAAGAGGGAGAAGAAGAGGAAGAAATCGTGGGGAAAGAGAAAGAAAGAAAGAGAAAAGGGAAAAGGTAAAATTGGTAAAATTGGTGGCTCCCACCTATTTTTTTATTTTATTATTTTTCTTTTGTGAAATATTATGGCATATTTGATAGAGAATTTGAAAAGAGAAATTTGAAAACAAGGAATTTAATGAAAAAAAGTTGTATTTCATGTTTTCAAATTGGTAGCAGATTCAAAACAGGATTCTAATTTAAATATTTTTTAAAAATGTGATTGATATTATATTTATAAATCATAAAACTTGTTGAAGTTACATACTAAATATTAGTTTAACAATAAACTATTACTAATTTATTTATGAACGTGTTTTATGTTAAATTTTTTTGTATAATTATTATTTTGTCATATGATATAATTTATAATGCATTAATAAGACATTTTTTACTTTTCAAAAAATGAATTAAGTTTATAGTATGATATATTGTAGTTCTAAGTGTTTTTATCTTTGTTTAATATAATTATGTACTTTAAACTTCAAAATTCAAAACTAGATTCAACGAAAACATAAAAATGTTGTTTTCAGAATTTACACTCTTTGGATCACAGAATCCGAGAGCAGTTTTCAGAAACAAAATCCGAATTGTCTGCGAAATACATATTTGTTGAATTCAGTGAATATGAAAACATAAAATAGAATCTGGATTCTCTACCAAATAGGCCCTTACTTTCTCTCTCTTTTTCTTTCTTCTAAATTAGTTTTGAGTTCTAATTAATTTTCAATTTTGTTTTCTCATAAATTTTTAAATTAAATTTCATTAAAATTTTACAAATAAACTCTAATTTAATTTTTATGTTAGACTTCCTAAATAAAATTGAATTGGCTTTTAGGTTGGTCATTTTAATTCGTTTCAACACAAGTTTTTCAAATTTCATTTTAATTTCAATTGGGAGTTCTAAAAGAATTTCAATATCAATATGGTGTCCAATCCTTCAATTCGATTTAAATGATTTTATACTTGGTTTTAGTTCAAAGTTTTCCAATGAATTTCAAACTCATTCAAAATGTGAATTTTCTAAATAATAAAGTTTCAATTTCGTTTTCACCTCGATTTACAAAATGAAATTTGAGTTTCCTTTGAAATACTCCCAACACTCATAAGGATTAATTCATATTTTACTTCTAAAATGTTATTTGGTCACATGAGATATTTTTTTAAATATCATGTTAATCTTATGACGAAGTTGAAATTGTCAAATATCTAATATTCTTGAGGTAAATGATTTCTCTAATTAGAGAATTCAAATATAAAGATGATAATAAATTGATGGACATTTGTCCACCAACAAAATGTTAACTCTATTTTATTCTTAGAGTTAAAGTGTGATTTAGAGGGACATTGTTGAAATTAAATTGACATTTAGTTGTTAATTAAATGTTCATCCTTAAAATTGGATTTCTAAAGTAGACTAAATCAATGCTCCTCCTTAAAATTGGATTTCTAAAGTAGAATAAATTTTGTCAATGAATTTTAAATAAAATTGATTATAAGCAATAGCTGTTGGGTACTTAAGTTGATCGAAGAGAACACTTCTAGTTAGGAACTGTTACTTAGTCATATTTTATTTCATTTTCCGTTTTTTAATAAAATATTTTTTTTTCCAAATAAAGACTAGCTTTAATAAAAAATGAATTGGATAACAAAAAGTTAAAATGTTTTGAAGCGGTGTTGTAGAGTGTTAATGTCTTCCATACACTCAACGACCCCCGACAACCCCCCCACCTCGCTTGACGGGCAGAAATGTACGTTATTATAGAACATTTTTATTTAGAATTATGAGGGCTGTTAAGTAGAATTGCGGCAATTATACTAAGAATTCAGTGAAAAAACGAGCTTGCGTTCGATCAACAATGAAGATCTCGACTAACCAATATTATGCGTTATTTTGCGTCCAATGTCTTTTTTTAGCAACGCAGGAAACCGATCGCATGCATGAATCTCTCCATCGTAGAGGCGATCGCATACGTTCGACGCATGGATGTTGTGGCCATAACCATATGCATCTATCACATAGAAGTTGCAGCTACAGAATAATAACCATAATAGAAGGATGAACGCAAGGGTAGTGGAATGCGTTGATACTTCGGAAACCAAGCATGAACGCATACATCAGGAGTATCAAAAGGTGATGTTGACATTTCACCTATCATGCCGTTAGTAGTTAGAGATTCAGTGTAGGTCCATCACGTTGTTTGCAGCAGAATTTCAGAGAAAGACCATTAATGCTGTAGGCGATTAAGCTCTATAAATAGAAAGCCTTAGAGCATAACTTGAAAGATCCAAGCTTCTGCCTTCGGGCAGATCCTTGTGATCCAAACGGAGAGCGTGAGAAGATATTCTTGAGAGTTCTTCATTCTCCTACTATTCCGAGTGATGACCCAGAGCTTCGCCGGAGATAGATTTCGAGAGAGACTACTTCCACTGCCCATCCATGGCACCATCGACAGCCTTGACACACATCTGATGGAAGCAAAGATATTGCCTCCATCTGGCCTCCATATCTCTTCTATCTCTGTATTGTATTACATTATGGCTTAAGAGATTAATACATTTTGTGATCAATGCATTTCTCTATTTTCCTTCGGTTCCATCTTCATTTATCTCTTCTCATCATCCTTTACTTTTATTGCACAAACTAAGTAAGACTGTTAGAGTATTGCATACTAAAAGGCGGCATAGACATATGAAAGCAGTGTAGCAAACCACCGAGAGGTTGTGCCTTGCACGAGTGTTTGTGAGAAAATCCTATTTTCTTAGTGTGGAGGTCTATGCAAACGCTTGTCTATAAGCAGACGCAATGCTTGTCTATGAGTAGATCAACCAATTAACTAAACTGCCCAGAGGTGTAAGTAGTTGAACGCATTAAAACAAAGTAAGCAGTGTTCCTAGAGATAGGAATAATCTTATGTCAACCATGCGCTTTATGTGTGATTACCTTGTCTTATGAGCCGCTCATTCATCATTTAGGCATACTTGAGGAGGTTAGTTCTAAAACCAAACCTAGGCTTGAGAGGAGTTCAGATTGGATACATAAGCAAGAATAGAAGCTTAGAGATAAAATCTGTTACTATTACACAACGTATAGCACCATACAGATAGGGATATGAAAGTATGCGGTCCACATCGCATGCGGGTCCAGAAGTAGATGCTGGTGGTATGCACGGTTCATCTTGTTTATGTGTGAAGAGGCACGTGACAAGGAATAGAGACTTAGACATAATCCCCTCTCGACACTACAACATAATACACGCATTGCGTCTTCGCCTATTGTGTGATATGCATAATCGCATAGCTTGCGCTAGCTAGGGATTTTACCTTTGCGATCAAGCCTTGTGATGCGGTTGAAGTCATCCCCGCCTTTTATCTATTTCCCACGGCATTTAGTACGCTATAATTAGTCGTCGTGTCTCTAAACTTCTCATAGTCATACTTCACGCTTAATCTGTTAGTTATGGGAGTAGGAGATAGTGCATAGCCTTTCAACCTCATTCATTCTATATTCTTCACCACTAACACATTACGTCTATTAACATTTAGTTAGCAAGTCCCTTGAGTTTCAATCTCAGATCACCCGAGAAAACTTGCCGATCTCGTTATACTTGGACGAGAGAGCAAAAAACTTGTGACAGGAACGCAATGGCTCATTGCATACATTCTTAGATGCATATTTGATATCTGAATGCATGACCCATGCGACGCGATGGAGAAGATGAACGCATAAACGCATATTTATTTACTCCATTTTCCACGTATTCCCCACCTGCCCGAACCTAACTTAGTTTAAGTAGACGACAATTTTTTTTCTTTAATAGCGTATACCAATCACACCTAAAATGATTTTCGGTGACTCAAAATTTGAACAAAATTTTTAATCATTCGCCTAACCATCAAGGAAAAAAAAGTATCTCCATAAATTCCAGGGAAGTAAAAAACTCAATTTGTAACGTGAAATCTTAAAATGTAGCTACGGACCATTACACCGATGAATTTTCTCAATACTATCAAACTTTGTAATCATAATTTTAATTTCATGTCTCTTACCTCCTCAAAGCTAGAATTCATCAATTAAAAAATAGCAAATTTCATCTTACAAATTTTTGGAGAAAAAAAATAGCAGGTTTGGATATTTGAATCTAAAAATATTTCGAGTCACGAAATGAAATATTTTAGTTTCTAACATATCACTTTGGCTAACAGCTGAATCTGATTCCAAAGGCAAACACTTGTACTTTGGCTCTCGTCATTTATAACAATAAAAACAAGCCTTTATACTTCAATGTAGTGATTAACCACAAAATATGTCAAAGTTTCCATTTTTAATACAACAATCATAGTGTCAACATGTCTACCAATCGTAAACATTTAACTGATGAGCGGTTTCCTTCAAAATTTCTCTTCTTTTTTGTTTTTTCTTTTTGTTTTTTTTGCGTATGTAACCATAAAATACACTACCACAAATCTTTTCAATCCCATCTCCTGTATCACTTGACATTATTTCACCAATTAAAATTTAGAATGATGAGCGTAACACCACATTATGAAATAAACTCCCAATAAAAAATTGAGTTCCAAACAGGACTATCAACAAACAGTTATTAGTCATGGAGTCATTCATACTTACAATTATCATACAGGTTTTTAAGATGAAAATTTTTATCATTAGTTCCTGTTCTAAACATACATTTCTATTACTTTTTTCGTTTGAAGCGTCTCAGAAGTGTGTATGTGAAAAGGGGCATATATAAACCTTAATATAACACATTATCGAATAACTGAAATCAATCAATGTACAAATAATAAAATGAAAATATTCTAGAATGTTAGATAGATGTACTTGATTATTTTATTTTTGGCAAAAAACCCAACTATCATCAACCAAAAATTGTGTTGTAATAGTCATTAACCTTTTTTTCGTGGTTGAAAGCCCACATGTCTGTTGTTAAGGACAAGATTTCCATTGGATCTCATTCAATAACGTTATGCCCTTATGGTTTTCAAACTTCATAGTCTTTGGTAATTTTCAGGGATTTCTTCTTTAATTGTTTTCTTGGACATCGTCTTAAATAATTGTTGAATGACATTATAAATTCGCCTAAAACTTCATGTTCAATTATTAAGAGAGGATATTTTCATGTTTATTATCATCCTAGCTAATGCTTTTTTACAGCTTCCTTGTAACGATCCAAACTTTTCAACAATTTACTAACAGGGATGTGACTACATGCATGCATAGATCTTTAGATAAATTTTTAACTCTTTTACTTTAAAAAAAAAAAAAAAGGATTTTCATGTGTCAAATAAAATGTAATACCATTTCACTAAAACAACTTAAAATATGTTCGGGATCCCCCTAAAATATTAAGTTAAAATTGGAAAACATTTAAGAACATAACATAAAAGTTCTAGAATTTTCAAATATCAAAGGACTCGTTTTCAAACATGAAAACAACCAGATAACATGAGAAGAAGCTTCTGTTCCAAACCCAATGGCCACGGTTACAGATTCTTCTTTTATTCCCAGTCTGTTGTGTTCTTTTCTTGAAAAACATATAATAAGAAAGGTGTGAGTATAAAAATATCATTAAGTGACCTACTACTAGGTCCACTAGATGAATTGTAAGCCTTCTATCAATATATAGGGTTTGTAAATCACGTGTTCATAAACATAAGAAAATGGATGAGTCATAGGGGGAACCTAAAGGGCATGGCTTTCAAGTTAGTGATCTTGAAAGAACAACATGTCATTGGAGTTTTAGTGATCCCGAAGGAATGACAATCATAACAATGGTGGTGATCCATTAGGGACAATGATCATCATAAGATGGTTGAATCTGAGGGTTCAGAAATGTTAGATTGTACACTGTCCGATAGGAGTGCTAACAACCACCATCAGCTATTCAATCACCATTAGCTCCATTCAGTCCACCGTCTGAGTTTTTCCCTTCTTTCGTTAGTTGTACAACTGCTTGGGTCGATTTATCATTTACGAGATGATGCCTTAATCATCTTTCAAATTGGCTCTCACTCAAACTACTGGCTTTAAGAAAGGCGCGAGCGTGTGATGCTTTCTTTTATGAAGGAATTATGGATTGATATGGCGATGGTGAAAATTGCGTTGTGACTCAAGTTTCCTCAGTGGAATCCAAATGTTTAAATCCATTGCAGTTTCCTAGTAAGTTCAGAGGTCAAAAACTCAGGGACTGTGAAAACAGTTAGCATTGGTAATTTTTAGGAAAACCTTGCGTTGGCTAACAAAAAGAAATAAATTGTTTGGTTTGTTGTTTGATTGCGTTATGAAAAATAAAAAATGCGGCGGATTTGAGAAAAGGCATAGTTGTTGTGATAGATGTTACACTGAATAAGCAGATGAATGGGTTGAGAAGGTCTTTTAGCTAGCATTTTACTTTGGGAATGCCGTCAAACTATCGATCATGCTACAACATGGCACAATAAGTTCATTTCCAATGGAAATGTTGATGCTTTTAAGTTCTAGGACGCTGTGTTGAATGCTAACAGTGTCCATAGAGGCTTATTCCTAAGTTTGCTACTCTTTTCCTATGCGATTATGCAGATGCATAAAGGGCAAGGTAACCGCATACAATCATATCCTATCTCTAGTTTAGGATGCATTGCCATGCGTAATATAATAGTGCTTATTCCTAAGCTTCTATCTCTTGATTATGCGTATCTAATCTGACTTTCCTGAGGCCTTAGATTCTTAATCTGACCTTCCCAAGTCTAGATCCTGTTCCACAGACTATCCTCTCGAGTATCTCTAATGGACGAATGAAAGCCATACATAATACAAGATGAAGACACATAGAATGAAGATTCCCAGTTCTTGCTAGCTAGTGCTTCTCAACCCATTCAACAGATATTAGCTACTCATGCTTAAATAATAGAGAGTGAAACAGATAATAGAGAAGGAAATTCCATTTTTATAAATGAGTTTAAGTATAAAATAAACAATTGGAAAGTAAGGTAGAGATCCTGGTTAGCAATTCCTTGTTGACGAGGGCTTTTACATCTGTCAATCTATATTCGTTCCCACGATATCCTGCTTCCGCAGGCGTTCGGCCCTCTCTCTGTTTCTTTGGTAGCTTCGGCGCTCTCCAAACTTACCGGAACGATCTGTCGAACACAACCTTCTCTCTCGCGTCTGCCTTGAAGTATAAGAAAAAGTTTAAAGAACCCAGGCTAAACTCGGCAAAGATGGTGAACCCGTTTTATAAACTGATTAACCCCTTTTCTGAAGGATGCCCTTGGTTTATTTATAGAACGATCAGCGCCGTGAACGACGGACTTCTCTCTCATGATTGTCACAGATGGGGACGGCCTTTTAATTTTTGACTGATTTGCCGAAATTTGTCACCAAAAAAACTTAATGTACCTTGTGATCGTTATCGGCTGTCAACTTAATTCGGAATTCTCATGTTCATCAGCTTATTCTATCCCATCGCTATTAATAGTTTTTCACCCAGATGCGTCCCACCGATGTACACCGAACAAGTTTGGCCAATCCTTCTTGAGTAGGATGTTTGCGAACCACGATTCACCCAAAAGCCTTGCAGGTAATGCTCTGCGCTTCGACTCAATGATTTCCTATTATCGCAATTTTCACCTTGCATCACCGCATATTCTGCAAACAAAAATACAAATCCAATTGTTCTAATGCCGGATTGAACGCATGCGACCGCAATATTATTGAATTTCTAATGCTTTTTGGACGCAATTTGACATGGTTTTATCAATGCAATCCAATATTGTTTTAAGACTTTAGCATTTATTGATTAACGTGCAGACCCTTCAAATTTAAAACAATGCTTGTCCTCAAGCATAAGCTAAAGAACTTTCCTTTTGCAAGTCAACCGCCACTTTCTTTTTCTAGATTCTCAAGGATTACTTCGTTTCAAATCCTATATACCAAAGTTTCCTTAAGTTCTATTTCAAGTTTCTTATAATATTTCTAAGACCTAGGGATGGGCAAGCTTTAACTTTCAAAAGGACTTTACTAATTCCGGAACATCGCATGATTTATTTCAAAATGAAAATTTTTCCTACCGGGTGTCAAATGATTTTATCCTTCATATTTCTTTGACATTGTTATTTTTTTCTGACCTTACGCTGATCCAAGTGCCTTGCCTTCGTTTTGGCTTGCCCTCACTTGTGTCATGCGGACATCCCAACTACGATCAATGCGCATTTCTTTCTTAGACTAAACTCATACCTACTTGCATGCGGAGTTGCGGTCATTTATTTATGCGTTGATTCTGGTGACTTACTTTTATTTTTGGTTTTTAAACCCCCCCCACGTGTGTCATGCAGACATCCAAACTACGGGTAAGTGGCTTTCACAACTTTAACTCTTATCAACATGGGTTTTGCCATTGTCGTTGCAGTGGAGAGTTGTTATTTTCAAAATTTTTCTTCTTCTTTTTCTTTTTTTCTTTTTTCAAAATAGCAAGATCGAAAATTTAAAATTACCCACCCCAAAATTTTAAAGATTTGCGCCCCGCAATGTTCTCATTACCAAAAGATTTGAGATAAGGCATGGATGCTGTTCTTAGAAAGCCTTCGTAAGAGAGTTTGAAAGAAATCTAGCAAACCCCTAACTTCTAGAAAATTTTATGACGTGACTTCTTTAATATTATGTTAAACTCTAGTATATACGAAAGAAACAGAAGCATGTTTTTTTCATCATTGAAATCATTACCTTTTGGAAGAAACAACATGTGATAATTTACTAAATTTTATCTATGTCGAATATTGCATGGTAATCAAAGAGAATGCAGTGATAAACTTTTTAAAACCTAACATGCCTATTACGATAGTGCAAATTTTGAAATAAAGATTAAGGAGAATACACCCCCAAAATTTGCACTGGTTTGCCCCGTGTTGTGTATTGACGCATTTCCATCTTTGTGCAATTTCTATCTTCTTTGGGTTGCGTGATGGAGTGAGATTAATTTAACTGCTTCATGTTAACATCTCCGCAATCCTGTGCCTTAATCGTTGTAAACAAATAGTGAGAGGGTCAAATGATTTTAAACAAAAACAAACATGTTGTTTTTTTTTTTTTTTTTTTTTAAGGATAATGAGTAAAATACAGATAGATAAATTGATATTAAGGTGACGAAGAATGGAGGATTCAGAACCCAAACAAAGGGTATTCCAGGTTTTTCCAGCTTCACGGAGGTCTTTCTGGCTGGAAATCACTTTCGCAATTATGCCTAACTCGTGTCCATTAACCCTTAAATGTACGGTTCCATCTCAGTGATTCAGCTCCACCACACCATGTTGGGAATATTTCTTTAATGATAAGGGTCCAGCAGCGTTTGATTTTTTAATTTTTCCAGGAAGAGCCATAGACCGTTGAGGTTGAAGAGTTTTAAGACCTTTTGCCGACTGGAGGTTCTTACCGCCATATGTGTTTATCGTGCCAGCGTTTGGGTGCGCATCCTTGTAAATTTCATGTCTCATATGCGTTAATCCTCCATTCTTTCTAGCTCAACCAGTTGCATTTTTCGCGC
The DNA here is from genome assembly GCF_009727055.1 of Benincasa hispida. Lineage (NCBI taxonomy): Eukaryota > Viridiplantae > Streptophyta > Magnoliopsida > Cucurbitales > Cucurbitaceae > Benincasa > Benincasa hispida. The sequence goes on along the minus strand of NW_024063681.1, from coordinate 5,300 downwards.
TTCTTCTTGCTTTTCTTCAAATCAAAGTTTAACCTTCTTTACGCCTTATAATGCCTTATATTTCAGCTTTAGAGACAAATGACACGCTTACCAAATACCAACGCATATGGGGACATACCTATTGGTGTTTTAAATGTTTAGTCTGGTATGCTTCACAATGCATCGTCGGCTTCGTTGACCAATCTTTTCGTGAAGGCTTGTACTACCTTTTTCGAGTTATCAACTTAATCTCCCGATTGGATATCTTTGGCCCTGACCATTCATTTACGGATGGTATGCGGTGGCCTACTTTGTGGAGAATGTTTATATTTTGCGCAGCAGCTTCTTACATTATGATTGATAAAGTGTGATCCCTTCATCACTATGATGGCACGAGGAGTGCCAAATGAGTGAAATGTTCTTCTTTAGGATTAGGAAGACTCCCCGATCACTTTGCGGCGCACGTCACTACCTCTACCCACTTAGATACATAGTTGACGGGGCTATAAAAATAATGTTTTACCATTCGATGGAAAAAAGGAATGGTCCCATGAAAATCAATCCCCATACTCGAACAATTCAAGCTCCAAGATAGTGTTGCATCGACATGGCCATGGTTTCCATGAAATTGTTACCTGCCTGCGTTGGTACTGATCACACTCATACGTAGTCAGCTGTATCTTGTTAAACAATATAGGCCAAAAGAACCATTCTGTTAATTAAAACCCTTGGCTGCGATGCGCTGTCTTCAAATTGGCCCACCATATGGATGAAGTCGTGACATTGCAATAATATTGCGTTGATGAGCAGCTATTTGGTACGCATAATCGCAAAATCTGGTCTGCCCCTTTTTATACAGATTCAGGTCATTCCTAAATAATAAATGTCTGCATTCATGTTTGAGCTTCTCTGTTGGTGGTAGGTGTTAATCTTTTAAGGAAATTGCTCGCAAAAACAGATAATTGTACTATGTCTGCATACCAGGGCAATTCTCAATATGGAACAATTATTCATTGAGACACTGTACTCACCCTCAGACTTCATTGCGGTAAACCTTAGGATTTTTCAGTCTAGACAAGTGAATCTGCAATTTGGTTCTTTGTCCCCATCCCGGGTCAAAATTGATTTTCTTATGTCAAATTTTGTGAAAGGAGGAGAACCCATGATGTCATCAACCCTCTGTCTATCTACACCTTTGGCTACATTTCGTGCAGGTCCTTCTTTGTCATCATACAGTAGATTTGCTATATTTGGAAGATCGAGTTGATTATCGTAATTGCGCAAAACATTAGACCGTACCTCTTGTTTTCAAATAAGATATGGCGTGCCGGAATTATCTCATCCTATACCGTCAACATTAAGAGAATTCTCCCGGCACACGAATCTCCTTTCATTTTGTTATGGTCTGAGAGATAATATTCGACTTGTGCTTTAGGGCCTTCCTAGAGAGGAGGGCAGACTCTCTAACTCGGTCTCATATTTACTCAGTCAATAAATAGCGATGTGGGAATGTCTTGGGAGCATGTCTGTTCTATATAGTCATTCACTCTCGCTGCAGACAGCCTGCCTCCCATTGCGGGACATACCCGCTTAGTTAAGTGCGGCACCATCTTAATTTCAAAAGAAGTTGTCCAGTCGGTGAATCAAGATACGGAGTGCGATTAATCACGCATTCTCAAACCTCAAAAATTGGCTCGGCTTGACACCGGAAGGTTGTTTAGACTCAATACATCAGAGATATTCTATTCTATTCCAGAGTGACGATTCTCCTCAACAACGACACTTCTCACTCGTAGGTCATTTGTGAGATTTAGACGCCCAAGACACTTGTCTCGAACTAGATTTACATTTGTAGCAAAGCGGAATCTCCGCCGCCGCATGCTCGCCCCCATAAAAGCAAACCTATACCAGTTTTGTGCAACCTTCTGGAGCTGGTGTTGTAGCTCACGTAGTAGGTCGGACAAGCTCTTTATGCGCAATTGGCTCCCAGGTGGATGTTTATGTTGCGCTTATGTACCACCTGCCGACCAACCAACACTCCGCGCGAATACCCTTATATAGTGCCAATCTTTTTATGCCCATTCTCTTCCTTCTATCTTTGTGAACCATGACATCTCCTTCTCCAAGAGTGCATTATGCCAGATGTGCGTGCTCTTTGCAATCCATCTCATTTCAATATCTCTCTCTCCCAACACTATGAGGTCTTAGAGATGAGATTTCGCCGCTACATAATGTAGTCTTAATTATAGCTCCCGTGTCGTGCAATTGACCATCAGAAATAAGATTTATGTGCATACTCGCTGACCTGTGCGGCAATTATAAGTGTAAGAAAGTGAATAATAAAATAGAGAAGTGAAATTCCCATTTTTATAAATGAAGTTTGAATACAAAATAACAATGGGAAGATAAGGTAGAGAGGCCTGTAGCAATTCGCAAGAGACTTGACTATGTTGACGAGGCTTTACAACTGTTACGGAATCTCATTATTTCTGCTCTCTCGATGTTCCGCACTCTTGAATGGAATTTCTGCTTCCACAGGCATCGCCCTCTCTCTATTCTGGTAAGCTTTCCAATGCTCTCCCAAGCTTACCAGAATGATCTATCGACCACAACCTTTTTCCCTCGCGGTCTGCCTTGAAGTAAAGAAAGTTAAGAAACCAGGCTAAACTTAAGATGGTGAACTCGTAAAACTGATTAAACCCATTTTCTGAAGGATGCCCTTGGTATTTATAAGAACATCCAGGTGAACGGGTGGCTTCTCTCTTCATTGATTGTACAGAGTGCGACAGCTTTAATTCCTTGCTGGATGCGCTGAAATATTGTCACCCCGAAAAAGCTAAATGTACCTTATGATCATTATCGTGCTGCAACTTAATTCAGATTTCCGACTGTTTTATCGCTTTGTCTGTCCATCCCGCGATTAATGAGCCTTTCACCAGATGCGACCCACCATGCGGTGCGCCGACCCAAGTTTGTGGTAATCCTTTCCTGAGCCAGATTTTTTGCGAACACGATCATTGTAAAGTCTATGCGGTAATGCTGCGCTCGACTTAATGATTTCCTATTGGATTCGCAATTTCTGCCTTTGCATGCATCGCATATTCTGCAAGTGTATCTAATGGGCATGAACGCATGCGACCGCGATATTATGAATCATAATGCTTGTTGGACGCAATTTGACATGTTTATCAATGTAATCCAACTTGTTTAGAACATTTAGCACTATTGATAATTTGCATTTCTGCCCATTATCAGCGGCACATGGTAACATGCTCGCTTCTTTTCGATTAAGAGCATCAGCTGGGCTTGGTTAGCCTTACCCGACTATGTTCCAATTGAAAGTAAAAATCGGCTTAAGCATTCTTGCCATTGTTGTTTGTTTTGATGATAATTGGGTTTTGGCTGAAAAAGTGGGCCATATTGGAACTATTGTCTGTCTTGATCAAAACTTGCACTTAGAAGGTATTGTCTTCTAGGGCCTTTTAGACAATGAACAACTGCTAGAATATTTCTTTTTCCGAAGGCGGCAAATAGCTTCTCAGCGTCATTCAACTTATGGCTTCTCGTACAGTAATGGGTGGTTACATCTGGAGAAGAACACCCCCAAAAGGTAAACATCTGATCTTCATCTTAAAAATTTCGAAGGGGCTTAGTAGTGTCAGCGAGGATTAGGGCCCTTTATAGATGGCCTTTTCAAGCCTTCAAAAGTTGGCTTGCACTCTGGAGTCCACCTTCAACTAGCTATTTTCTTCAATAACACTCTGGTTCAGAGGGTCCTACCTTTTAGAGAATTCTTCCACGGAACCGTCCGGATGGTAATTGACTAATCTGAGGAAGGACACAAATCAGTGATGGAGCGTCAGAACTTTCCAAACTCTGATTGGCCCAAGTTTCCCCCTTCTTCCATCCCTATCGCCCGCATTCGTCACTGACCGATGGAAGTTGATACGCTGCTGGTGCAAATAAGGTTGCTTCTCCCCCTTTACAGTATAACTGATTCTTCCTCAACTTTTCAGAGAACTTAACTCATATATATATGTTCCTCCATAGATAGGTTGTGTACACAACTATATCGTCAAGGCTATGACTACCACAAACTGTATCTAAGATATTCATGAAACACTTGATTCCTTAATGTACAAATATTGCAGGGGCATTGGTGGGCCGAAGGGCATGACTAGGAAAACTCATTATGCCCGAATTCTTGTAACACAGATGGTCTTTTGGGCTAATCAGCCGTCTACAATGCGAACTTGGTAAGTACCTTGATCTATTGGTCAAGGCTTATAAAGTCTGGCCCTATGAAGACGACGTCGAACAGGTTTTGTGATGATGGGTGAAGCATACTTGTTTCGAACTGTGAGCTTGTTCGATGCTTATAGTTCTCAATGCACAATCGGAGGTTTTCCATCCCTTCCTTTTCTATAACAGCCATAGGGCTTTATAGGGTGCTTGACGAGTCTAATGACTCTTGCAATTTTTAACAGGTTGTCTAAACTGCTTTTAATTCTTACCAACTCTGCGTGTCATGCGATATTCAGATATATCATAGACAGTGGTGGACTCTACCGTGAGTGCAATTTCAATCTCGCTACGTGATCTATCTTCTGAGAGGTGGGGTTTTTGGTTCAATAGAGCTTATATTTCTGGCATGAAATCTCGATGTATCTTTTCTAACACATACTGGGATCTCTTTTCGGGATTTCAAATTCTTTCGAATTCTCTCCCTATTTTATAATATGGCCGGACCTCGACATCTCTATGGGTGGTATCTAACGAATAGGTGTGTGGGCCGAGTTGAAAAGTGTCTTTAGGGATAATGAGGATTCATCAGTGGGCTGGCCTGCTCTGTGCTTTTCTTGTACGCTATTGTCGTAGCTAGAACGTAAACTTGATTCTTTCTATTTTCTAAGCTTTCATTACTGGTCTAGAGCTTTGCTGAGTTATCGGTATACGCAACATGGAGTGGGCTCGAACCTCATGATCACCAAACATTTTGGCTAGATTGCCATTAGTGGTGACCTTGTGTGAGGAGAAATTCCATTGCCTAACATAACTATACAGAGTTCTATCGCGAGTTACTCTCTCACTCGATCACCCTCACAATAGTGCAATAAGGCTTCCAAATCCTAGAATAAAGATAATGTGGGCGTACCATACAGCATCACTATAATGCAAATATATATGTCCTAAACATCGCAGCTGTTAAAAAGTTAAACATAATCTATTATCAATAAAAGATGTTACTTTTAACATTTTCTCAGATAAGTGGAATCCACCATTAATGCTGCAATTGTTAGATTGATGACTCTCTCTCCCCC
>NW_024063680.1:0-1004 GCF_009727055.1 Benincasa hispida | reverse complement strand
GTGTGCCAGATGGTTTTACGAACGGAGCTCGTTTGGTGCCTCAAACGGCCCTCGCGGCCTCGCGAGGGTGTCGCGTGGCTTGGCTGGGGTGTTGCATGGCTTGGCTGGGAGTGTCGCATGGATTTGCTAGGGTATCGCTAGGCATGCTGGGGTGTCGCGGGGTAGGGCCCAGGACCCAAATTTTGTGCGCGAAACATCTGTCACGAAAAAGCGAAAAAACGAACCCAGGGGTTAAGAATGATGAAAAAAAGCCTATGCCAGACGGTTTTGGGAATGGAGTTCGTTTGTGCCTGAAATAGCCCCCGGGACCCCGAGGCCCACGTTTTGCTCCCGAAGCTTCCGGCACGAAATTGCGATAAAACGGACCCAATGGTTAAGAACGATGAAAAAAAGGTGTGTAACAGACGGTTTTGGGAACAAAGCTCGTTTACTACCCCAAATATACCCCGGGGCCCCATGGGCTGTGCCGGGAGGCCATTTTTCGTACGTGAAAATTCTATCACTAAAAAGCACGAAAATGGAGCCAGGGGTTAATAATGATGATAAAAAGTTGTGTGCCAGACGGTTTTGCAAACGGAGCTCGTATTGTGCCCAAAACGGCCCCTAGGGCCGTGGGGCCCACTTTTCGCACCCGAACCTTTCGACACGGAAATGCACTAAAACAGACCCAGGCATTAAAAACGATGGCTTGCTGGGGTGTCGCATGGCTTTCTTGATGTGCTGCATGGCTTGGCTGGGGGTGTCGCATGGCTTGGCTGGGGTGTCGCGGGACGGTTTTTGAAACGGAGCTTGTTTGGTGCCCGAAACAGCCCCCGGGGCCGTGGGGCCCACTTTTTGCTCCCAAACCTTTTGGCCCGAAAATGCGTGAAAATGGACCCAGACGTTAAAAGCGATGAAAAAAGGGGTGTGCCAGATGGTTTTATGAATAGAGCTCGTTTAGTGCCCCAAACGGCCCCCGAGGCCCCGCAGAGGTGTCGCAGTATCTTGCTAGAGTGTTGCATGGC
>NW_024063679.1:0-2653 GCF_009727055.1 Benincasa hispida | reverse complement strand
TTATTGGATTTCTAAAAAAACAATATATTCAATAACAACTCTATTGAATTCTCATAATAAATTATAATGTTTACAAACTACGAGTTTTAAGACATAAAACCCAACAATAGTCATGTCACTAATATATTTTGTTACTTACTTTATGTTTAATGAGTCCATTTACAATATAATGAAAACATCATACTTGAAAGAATAAAAATAAATTGTCAAATCTTCATTCCAAAAACTTGGTCACTGGCCCCAAAAATCCATGGAATAAACTTGAAATTTTCCTACGTTGTTGGATTAACATTTTAACACAAATTTCCTCCGTTCTTCTGAATCAAATAAATTAATAATTTATGTGATTATAATTTCAAAGATATAAATACTCATAATATTCAATTGATCCATTGATTAGTTGAGGATAAATATATTACGTAGATGAAAATAAAAATAACATGATGAACAAAAATTATATATAAAAAAAATAAAAATTATGAAACCGTAAACGTTTTCATCTTTTATTTTAAATAAAACATAATAATTCGAAATTACTTTTAAATATATAAAAATCACTTTTAAAAATTTAAAATTAAACATAAATATGATAATTAAATAAGTGGAGAGAAAAAGTATCGAATATCAATCAAGAGATAGATAATAAAAAAAATCAGATAACACGTCCCCTAATATCGTTTTACATATATCTATTTTTTTTTAATATAAGAGTTTGTAGTTATATTTTGAATATATATTAATATCTCCCGCTGATTTTTATCTAATATATTTATACACTATTTTAATTTTTTAACTTTATAACATATTCTATATTTCTAATTTTTCAAAATACACATGTAAAATTTTAATTGTTCGTAGACTTGTAACTTGTTAGAGGAAACTTAATTTAATTTTAAATTTTTCTCACATATGTGTACGTATTTATATATACATATTTTTAAATTTTTAGTATATTATTTTTACGAAGATTGATGGTAGGAAAAAACTTAGTTTTATTTTTAATTTTTTTTAATAAATATTAGATTTCATTTTGTGATTTTATATTTAGGTAAACAATTCTATAAAAATTGATAAAAATTTTTTAATTAGTATTATTTAATATAGATAACATATATTAATGTAATTAAAATTACATTCAAGTTCAATTACAAGTTTAATCCTTAGTTTAAACTTTCAAACTTAACTCTAATAAGTCACTTAAAATTGTCTAATAGATATATAACTTTAATTTCGATTTTTTTTCCCATAAATCTCATAAAATATTAAAAATGTTAAAAAACCAGCCATTTTATTAAAAAGATTTTTTTTTTCTAATTAAATCTTTAATTTTCAAATTTGTAATCAATAGATATATTACTTTTTTTTTTTTTAATGTTAAGTACTAGTTATTAGACACACCAATCGAGAATTTTGAGGCCTATTATGTATTTTTTTTAAATGTTCAAAAATTATATACAAACACAATTTTAAAAGTTGGATTAAAGTTTTAACTCTATGTAAAATTATGTTTCTGACATAAATTTTGGATACGCACTGTATCAACTAAACGTTATTCATGTGACCACTTCACAATAATTTCTACAGCAGACAATCCTCAAATAATTAGCAAACTTCAATGTACTATCGCTTTCAGACCATTTTTGGTTCATGTGAATAGACTTTCTTTAGGGTTGGCCAAAAAATCCGACCGATTTCCGTTCGAGCGGGGATTCCCGTTTGACTAGGGATGGAGTCAAATCGGAAATTTATTCAGGGCCCCGTCTCCCGTCAATGGGGACAATATCCCCGTCCCGACCCCGCCCGATTAATATCCGACCCGATTATATATATATTTTATCCCTTCCCTAGTCCCCTTTCACTCTCTGCAATCTGTAACAAAACATCTCTCCCCTCTCGCTCTCGCTTATCCCTCCCTCTCGCTCTCACTCATCCTCCCCTCTCGCTCATCCCTCCCCTCCGTTGAAGTCTGCCATGGATGGGGCCCCGCGGGGACTCCGTTTCCTCGATGGGGAATTCTCGCCCCGTCCCCACCTTCAAATGGTGGGATGGGGGACAATTTCTCCTACGGGGCCGGAGACAGGGGACGGCCCCCCGCCCACCCCGGTCCGTTGCCAACCCTACTTTCTGTTGTTTTTATTTGTTTCTTTATTTCTTTTCAATATCTTACTTCTTAATAATAGGTAATATGTTCACTCAAAATATAAGGTCCCTTTAGATTCATTTTTTAAAAATAATTTTTTATTTAAACACTTTTGATCAAAACAATTTAAAATATATTTGAAAAACTATTTTGAGTGAATACTAAACATTCCAACTTTTTTTTAAAATGACTTATTTTTTAAAATTAAACACTTGAAAATGGATTCCAAGCATACCTTTAAACCATAAACTAATAGGTATATGTTATACTCCTGAAGTTTGAATGTTATCCATTTAAAACCTAAACTAATAATTCTATCGATTTAAACCCTGCATTTGGGGTTATATCAATTTAAATCACAAACTAATAATTGTATCAATTTAGACCCTGAATTTTATAAGTGTAATAATCTAATCTTGAACTTTCATAATTGTATCAACTTAAACTCTCTATCATGTTTATTTGGATACACTTATGAAAGTTCAAGGGTTTAAAATTGATATATTTATTAAA
>NW_024063678.1:0-1742 GCF_009727055.1 Benincasa hispida | reverse complement strand
AATAAGTGATATGTATGTCATACACATGTAATTATAAACTGTAATTATATGAGAGCATGGAGTCTTGAATGACTGCCACTTATTGCAAGAACATGTTCTTCTTTCAACCTCAAAACTTCGGTGTGTTATCTTTTATAGAGAGAAATCATACTTATGCCAGTTTGTACTTCAAAAGTTTGACGTTTCCTGTCAATAGATGTCACCGTATGCGCAGATGCTCGTTTTCTCCCACCTCTTAAGTTTTTTTAGGGCATATTCTGTATGTTGTCCTCACGATTAAGTGCTTCACTGATTTCTTGTCTCCGACGTTCAAAATACAGTACTGTGCGATATAATGTTAGACTAACCAAAGAAGTAATTGGTAACATTCTAGCACCTTTGAAAACACCATTCATATATTCAGCTGCATTGCTTGTCATCCACCCATAGTGGTACCCACAGTCATGTGATTAAGTCCATTTTTCTGAGTCAATGTCTAAAAAATATTCAAGACATTCAGGGTGCAATTTTTTCATTTCTTTCATGCACCGAATGAACTTGCGCCTTTAGTGTTGATTTCCTACCTTAAACACCAAATTTTTTAGTTGCTTTGATTTATATTTCGTATTGAAATTACTGACAACATGGTGAAGACAATAAATCAAGCAAATACCCTCTCTTTGGGTAACATATTTCACGTAATGCCACAAAAACTATTACCAACTGGACAAATTTTTACCTTCAACTATAGCAAAAGCAAGGGAAAATATATGTCCGTTTGCATCAATAGATAAGACGGTCATTAATTTCCCTTTATACTTTCCGTAGATATGAATTCCATCAATCTGGATTAATGGCCTACAATGTTTGAACCCTTCTATTGCAGACCAAAGGACCAAAAAACTCGATAAAAAATAGTCGTAATGGCACATCAGAGGGAAGGAAAAACCAATTTGTTTGTGTTCCTGGGTAATGAACAAGAGCACTTAACCAATATGGAAGTTCTAAATATTATTTCTCCCAATCACCAAACACAGCAATCAACGTCTATAATTAACATTATAGCCATATTGTTTTTTAATTGCTTCTTGGAGTAGGGCCACAGGTACCTAGGATCAGCTCTAACCAAATTTTGGATTTTAATGCTCATAAAATTTGAATCAAGCTATGAATGATCCTGTGTCAATTCTGAAAACAAACATGAGTGTTTCGTTGAAGTTTGGTGATTTCGATCATCCCTGAGTTTTACGGCGACATGCCCATAACCTCCAAGCACAACCATCACTTCATGATTTACATTTGACATACTAAAGATCTTGATTTGATTCCACTACAACAATTTCGTAGTGTTCTGTCACACAATTTTTTTTTACAGCAAGCTGTAAATCTTCTTTAGTATTAAACAACATTCCTTTCTGTATTAAACTAGAGTTATCTACACCTATATTCCTTTCCTTTGTAATTTCCCAATCTATTTGGGTGAACATATCCGACAGTACCAACTCAAGATCGTGTTTCCCTGTCGTTTTCAAATAATTCATCAACTTCAACGTCAATATCACTATCTCCATTATTTCCAGGTTCAAGAATAACTAAATCTTCAGAACGCATCGACATATTTATTATGATTTTTTCAACTGCAAACAAAATAATATATATGAATCAATATTCATTTTTAAGTTCATAAATATAATCTAATTTCTAAGTTCATAAACTACATTAGAACTACACATTAAGTTCATAAACTACATTAGACAAAATCA
>NW_024063677.1:0-6353 GCF_009727055.1 Benincasa hispida | reverse complement strand
CCCAATTTTACACTTAAGTGTGTTTTCTTATTAAATTGTCTTAATATTCCACTTAATTGTGTGTCACTATTTAAATTTGTATAAATAAGTTGAGTAGGTTGATGAGAGAGTTAGTATGAAATGGTGAAGAAAGAACGGGGATTTGAAAAAAAAAATATGGAATTGAGTTGGAAAAGTTGGGGAAGAATACAGCTAAGTATGAAAAATTAGGTGAATGTACGGAGTAAGAAATTAAGGAAAAATTATAAAAAATATTAATTTGGAAAAATTTGGAAAATCCATGTAAAAGTATCACAAAGTGGTGAGCAAACGTTACGGAGAACAATGATCGCAGTAGCTAAGAGCAAGATCATGAGAGTGAGATCAGCGAGATCGTTGAGAGCGAGATCATTGAGATCAGGACCAACGATATTGGAGAGGAAATAGAGAAGAGCGAGATTGGGATAGAAATGGGAGAGAGCGAGACCAGCGAGAAAGCTGGAGAGAGCGAGAGCGAAGAGAGCGAGATCAGCGAGAAAGCTGAAGAGAGCGAGAGTGGAGAGGAAAGTTAAACTGGAAAGAGCGAGAGGAGAGCGAGATTGGAGAGAGCTGACCAGCGAGATTGCTGGAGAGAGCGAGAGTGAAGAGGCGAGAACAGCGAGAAAATGGGAGAGAGCGACACTGCCGAGAGTGGAGTCAGCGACACTGCTGAGAGCGGAAAAGAGCGAGAGCGTCTATGTGTTAGCCTGCTTTGTCCAATTCAAGCGTCACGCCCATGCCTCACCTATGCATTGAACGACCGAGCAAGCTTCTGGGCAATGTATATTGGACGCAGTTGGGGGGATTATGCATGTAAAACCCCTAATTTGAATACAAACAAGCTTGAAGACGTAGGGCAAACGTCAATTAAAATCTAGGTGTCCGATTAAGAGAAATTCTTAAACCCTAAGAATTGTGTTGGATGCGTTTGGAAATAACACATTGAACTAAGGTGAAGTCAGCTTACGTTGATTAAAAGAGGATTAAACATTTGGCTATGCAGCCAAGTAGGCGCTGTCAATCCCACGAGCAATTTGAACGCCTATAAATAGGGAGTTGGATTTCATTTTCAAATCACAAAAAAAATTCATATATTTCGTAGAGAAAGTAGGGGGCAAGTGGGGTTCAGAGGAATGTGTCAAATTTGGACGAGGAGATCATCCAATTACACTCGTGCGTTTGGAGTGATTCAAAAGCCATCTGAAAGCTCTGGAAGTCTAGTTTTTAGAGTAGGGCTGCTGGAGGAAAAGGCTCAAAGGAACTGGGCTGGAGGTTGAGAAGAATACAGAAGGTCAGTCTGTCGTGATCAGTCATGGGCAGTCTTGAAGATTTTGAAATTCCGGCCAAACCACGATAAATTCTGAACTGAAAGTTTAGGGTACTTTCTAAGACATTTTAGAATAAGTTTGTAGAAGGAAGTATTTCCAAATAAGGTCCGAAACTATAAGTAATCTTAGTGTAAGTTGAATATGGATTCTAGGGGTGAAAAGGACCGCGAGAGCTACTAGAGTGAAAAGTCCTAAGAGTTCGAGGTGAGTGGTCTAAATGTTTTCGAACTAAAACATTTTTAAACTGTTTGATTGCAAACCGTTTTATAGAAAGCATGTATGCGAAAAATAATTCTCATGCCTACTAGTTTTCTAAAGTGGTTCCAAACAAGTTTGAATTGTGATTTTGAACGCATGCATATTGTTGAAAAACTATTTACAATAGTATATGTATTGATTTTTTCCAGCAACGTTACCACTTCTTTAAAGCCATGTTGTATATGTGTTATACTGTACATGTGTAACGACCCAAATTTGTACGCATACATGAAATTAAATGTCAAATAATAAGCAGGAAGAAATTTTATTTAAATGGGTGGAAATTTAGAAGAAAATAAAATAATAAAATAAAATAAATAAATAAATAAATGAAATTAGAAATTTATTCATTATCCTGGAATATGAATAAGGGAGCGAGTGGAGCGAGAAAGTGGGAAGAGAGCGAGAGCCACACCAGCAAGAAAACTGGAAAACAAGATTCTGAGAAGAGAGATGCGCATTGAAAAGAATTGAAGAGCGAGAAACCCAGCGAGCGATGCTAGCGAGATTGAGGCTGCGAGAGTAGAGAGAGCAAGATCCCTGGAGAGGCGAGATTGAAGGAAATTGGAGAGAGCAAGATTGTAGCAAGGAAAGTTGGAAAGAGCGAGAGTAAAAGAAGAGAGAGCGAGATTGAAGGAAAATTGGAGAGAGGCGGAGTAGTAAAAAGAGCCATTTTTAGCGAGATTATAGGAAAGAGCGGGAGCGAGAGCGAGAGCAGGAGCGGGAGCGGAGCGGAGCGAGAGCGCGGAGCGCGGGAGCGAGAGCGAAAAGCTGGAGAGAGCGAGACGGAAGAGAAAATTTGAGAGCGAGAGTGGAGAGAGCGGGATTTACCAAGCAAGAAAGCTCGACCAAAGTAAATTCCTAGCGAGAAAACGGAAGAGAAAATTAGTTGCATAGTTATTGTAATTGTTTATTGCATTACATGTTTAAAACGTTTCTCTACAGGGACCATGCGTTATGTTTGTTCACTGATTAGTAAAACCAAGTTTTAATTAGGTGTAAGTTATGCTTCCAGTCTAATCTTATGGTTATGCTAATGGTGATGTTGGATGCGACTCTGGCCTACTGACTGCATGACCCCTAATCATCAGATGGTTAGTTTCGCGCTTAGTCCTCATCTTCCTATCAGGGCGGAGAGATTTATGTTGGAAGCAAATAATCGTTATGCAAATGGTTTGATGTTGGATGCGACTCGTGCCTACTGACTGCATGACCCGCTAATCAATCAAGATGGGTAGTTTCGCATAGGTTCTCAATCTTCCTATCAGGGCAGAGAGATTTATGTTGGAAGCATAACCGACCACCACATGTATTATACGTTTTCGGTCCCAATCATATGTTTTTATGAACATGTTGCTTGTGACTGTGCATTTGGTCACTACCCTACGTGAGAATACTTACTGGTTATATTATGTACTCATCCTATATTTTTATAGATTTGTAGGAATAGAACACAGCGTTAGAGGGCAGAGTTGGACGTTGCTCAAATGGCCAACATCAAACTCACTATTATAGACACATGCATTTTGTACCACCATGCTAATGTTTTATGGATCCTGGTGTTTTGATAAATAAATTTTTATATAGTTTTTCTACCTAATTAATAAAATTTAGATATGTCTTTGAAATTTCAACCAAAACTCATCTCATGATAGAAAGCAGTATGCATGTCGTAGCGGTTCGGATCATAAGGTGTAAGGATTCAGGCATTACAGTTTTGGTATCAGAGCGTTTGGGCCAAATAGGCTCTATTGCATTAGAATAATAAAGAAAGAGAAAAAGGGTAGGAAAGGAGGGAGTCGTGGTGTTTTGATATTCAGGGTTCACAATTACAGAAAAATACATTTCTTCTAATTTATGAGTACATGGATGTATGTATGTGGATCCAAACAAGGGTGGGGAATGGGGAAGCTTTTGTATTTGTTTGTGTTTATTTGCATGAAAAATATACCAGGATTTGTAGTAAAATAGTTTAGCTTAAAATGGTAGAAAATATATGGGATAGTTGCAACAATAATGAAGGAAATTACTAAAATTTAGTCTTAGCTACCATTTTTAAGTTTTGAAAATTAACGTCGCACAACCAGAAGGAGTCTGTTCACATGAGGTTTCTGGAGAAACGTGTTTCGTGGAGTTAAACTTGAGTTGGTGTTGATGTTGAAGGTTATTTGATGCGATGTTGTTTGATCTCTAGTACTTGATCCTTTGATTCTCTCTCGATTGGATGAATGTGCTTGACTTGAAGAAGAAAAGCACCGAACGTTCTTGAAGTAGAAGTTTTGGAAGAGTCTTTGTGTCTTCAAGGGTCTTTGCTTGTTAATGAATTCTCTCTGGGGTCTCCGAATGTAGAAAATGCTGACCCTTATAAATGAGGGCAGCTTCTTTATTGATAGAGCTCCCTAATGGGCTTCATGGGCTTGGGCCTGGCCTTTGGGCCTAATTTTATTGGACTTGGGTCTGGCCTTTGGGCCTACTTAATTGGACTTGAGCCTGGTCTTTAGGCCCAATTAACTGGGCTTAGGCCAAATTGGCGTTTTAGGCCCACCTTAAACCCATATTTGGGTGTAACTGGGCCAACACCCAAATTATAGCATCAAATTGATCGAAATTAATTTGACTCAATCAACATATGCGATGAAAACAAAAATTTGTCCTTAATTTAAATATGAGACATATGTCAACTCTTAATTGGTGACAAATTTGACAATTTTGGAACTCCGTCATTAATTTAGCGAACGACGTGGTGGCCCATGATTGATCCGAAATTTCTCCTCCAATAGAGTCGTCTTTTCTTCTCCCAAATATTTAGAAAAGGCATTGTCAAGAAATTTCTTTTTGAATCCTGGGTGACAAAAACATGGATTAAGCTTGCTAATACAGTCCCAAGGATCAGAACAATCAATCCGACTTTTGCATGGAATGTTTATAACATTTTTGGCATCTGATACGGACAATGTTTCTGAAATATTTTAATTGTTAATTGTCATACAACTGTCTCTTATACACATCTAGATGTGTATAAGAGACAGATCTAGATTTATAGTAAAATAGTTTAGCTTAAAATGGTAGAAAATATATGGGATAATTGCACCAATAAAAAAGAAAATTACTAAAATTGAGTCTTATCTACCATTTTTAAGTTTTGCGTATTAACATCGCAAAACCAGAAGAATTTGGGCCAACCCAAAATATAAATAAAAAAAAGTCCGAAAAGCACTAAAAAGTATGTGGAGACACAAAATTAGGATATCTCTCTTGCAAAATTTGTGGACTTTATTTCCAACTTCTGCAAAATTTGATCATGATGTTTTTATTTTTCATTTTTTTAGTGATAGAACAAATATTTTGATCAATCAATTAGCTTTATCTTACCACATAGTAAACGTTAATTGCTATGCGGACCCACTCTATACAACATCTTCCATCGGAAATCTAAATAAAGACATTTGAAAAATCCGATGATGTTAAAAACTATTAATAATACACCAAATATGGAAGATAATATTGGTAATGAATTGAAGTGCTATAATTTTTGTAAACAACATATGCTTAGAAATAAAGTGCTCTAATAGTGAAATAAAGTCATGTATTATTTATGTGTATTATAGAAAAATAAATTTCTTCTAATTTATGAGCACATGGATGTATGTATGTGGATCCAAACAGGGGCGAGGAATGGGGAATAGGTTAACCTTTCATAAAGTCTTTAAGGAGTCTGTTCACACGAGGTTTTCGGAGAAACGTGTTTCGTGGAGTTGAACATGAGTTGATGTTGATGTTGAAGTTGATTTGATGCTATGTGGTTTGATCTCTAGTACTTGATCATCTGATTCTCTCTTGGTTGGATGAATGTGCTTGACTCGAAGAAGAAAAGCAATGAACGTTCTTGATGTAGAAGTCTTGGATGAGTCCTTGTGTCTTCAAGGGTCTTCTGTCTTCTAGGATTGCTGCTTCAAGAGTCTTTGGAGTATTTTGCTTGTTGATGAATTATCTCTGGAGTCTTCGAATATAGAAAATACTGACCCTTATAAATAAGGGGAGCTTCTCTATTTATAGAGTTCCTTGATGGGCTTCATGGGCTTGGACCTAGCCTTGGTTGGCCCATAGGCCTGGCCTTTGGGCCTAATTAATTAGACTTCAGCCTGATCATTAACTGAACTTAGTGTCACACCCTGCCCCCAGACCACCTTCTCAGCCTAGGAGATGGATGCGACTACAGCAGTTTATCAACCCTTGAGCTGACACTTACTGCCTAATGATTCTTGCGGAATAACTCTGATACCATATTATAACTTATACACAATAGAATGATTAAGTCAAGGAGATAAACTATAACGGATTAAGTCGGCCCATCTTTTATTACGACAGTGATAGAACGTTTATACAACTTAAGAACTTAACAACAAAGTTTACAATGACAGCCGTAAAAACCCCTCCAGAAGTGTAATTGGGGCACGTGGCAGACCTTGACCTTAGTAGTACCCTGAAACATCTCATTTTCTGCCACCTGGGGGGATTAAGAAAACATTTTGAAGAGTGTGAGCTACTAAGCCCAGTGAGTGGTCCTTTTTAAGATGAAAATCATCATTTTGGGAAACCAATCACATGTCGGCACTCACACTGAACTCAAGTAGAATCAATGGCAAAATCACGCAGCTACTAATTTGTATTCCAACATCAACACATAGCAAGCATATCCTATCATCAAACAATACAATCATCTATGGAAACCTTCCTATGACCCCAATT